>NC_056738.1:196139417-196273669 GCF_019279795.1 Protopterus annectens
ATTATGAGATGTCCATTGGTCCTCTTGTTTATAACCCCCTGTATGATATTTGACAAAAAGGGCTCTGGGTAACCTCTTCTCTGAAACATATTGGACAAATTGTCACATTCCTTGGTAAAGTCATGTAAATCAGACACCATCCTGGCCAATCTAACACACTGGCCCTTAACCAGGGCCTTCTTTTGGTGCATTATTCAATTCTGGCCAGAAGGAGTTAAGCTAATTTGCTTGCAACCAATTAATGGAAGACTGTAATTTATTTTATTGTCTTTATACCTATATAAGTATGTAGACCTGTCTCTATACATTAATGCACTGAAGAAGGCTATTACTCAGCCGAAACCGGTTTGCTGCTTATGGATTTTTGGGTTTGCCACAATAAAAATATTTAAAATATTTATTTTCAAACTTCTCCTGGTGCTGGATTTCTTTCTTTTGGACTTTACATTTATGGTTTAATCCATGCACCTTGTCTCCTCTGCGTGTATTTGGTTGGGTCTAAACTTTGAAGTATCTTAAGGAATTAATAAGATGCAGGATTGCACCATTATATAAAAATACAGAAATAGACATATGATTTAAATACAAGAGATGAATAGTATCTGTATCCTTTGGGAAGTATGCCATCCCTGGTAACTATCATAATGACAACACATCCCTTAGAGTTGACCCAGTAGTCAGGGACTTAGGGACACACACAGATAGTAATCTAACCTTTGACCATCATGTGTCTACAGTGGTGAGGAAACCATTCTATGTCGCACAACTTATACACAAAAGTATGGCATCTAAGTCCAAGGAAGTTATTGTTCCACTGTATTCAACATGCATCAGACCTGTCTGAGTACAGTGGCCCCCTTTGGTATGTACCTAACCAGACATATCCAACAACTGGAACGTCCACAGAGGTTCCTCACTAAAAGAATACAGGGCATAAGTAAAACGTCCTATGCAGGCTGCCTCAAGGTCCTGCCCTTATATTCTGTCTCCTACAGGCTTTTGAGGGGAGACATATGCCGCATTGTCAGACCCCACTCTGACAGACCATTTACATATCCACAAAACAAAACAGCACTGGAATTACCCATTCTAAAGACTTAAACCTTGCCTGTGATATAAATAGGACCTGCTGGAGAGATAGGTATGTACCCCAGAGACTACCCCCTGTCTATGAAACATGCTCCCCATCCATGTGAAGCAGAGTTCCTCCCTAACCCAATTCAAGTGCAACTTGGACAATTGGATGGGAAAGAGGAAATTCATCCTTGGTTTGGCACCTATGTCTCTAATGGACACAGGTAACCTGTAAATGGTTCATCTCCCAGGCCCATGCTTGCACATATCAAGGGTATAAGAACTTGTCAGAAATTTGGGATGCATGGCTAGGTTTAAAAAGGCCCTTGTGTTTGTTAGCCTAGTAAACACCTATAAACCTATAACATATCAGCACAGTAGATATGCAAGATAGACAATTTTTTTTCACAAAAAGAGAGATGCCACAACCTTCCTGCAGAGACAGTAGTGTCAGAATAATGAAAGAATTAAAGTATGTGCAACAGATGTAAATCACTTTTTAGGAAGGGAAAAATAAATCATTGTTCAGTTAGAATCTAATCTGTGTGTTTGTTAATTTAAACTATGACCACAGTAGCCTACTGATACAAGGTTATCCTGTTTTTCCACCTGGGAAATGAAGAAATGACTTACAGTTTTAGAGCAGTCCTTTGTCAATTGTGATTGTTTCTTAACACATACTTGTCTTTGCTTTGTGATTGTTTCTAGCCCCCTCATACGAGCAACTAACAGGGGCTCTACCCGCTTCGCTCCCCACTCTGCCCCCTATTCCCTCCCGCCCCCAGTGGTCCCACCTTAATTACACTCAAATCCCTCCCATCTTTCCAATAGCCAACCACAGCGCTAACCCAACACTACCTCCTCAACTAACATGTACAAGCATACCTTTCCTATGCTCACTGCATGCACTCTCCTTGCATATCTTACATCCTACCAAAGCTCCATCATTCCTCCACTCAACCACTACCACTGTACTACTACTCACACCACCACTCATGTCTCACCCACACTCAGCTCCCCTCCCACCAGCTCAAAAACCATCCCTATGCACCCCCCACATATTCTACCAACTATATTACTCAAACATAAAGCATCCCTACAACTTAACATAGTAACCCTCCCACCATACCTATTACCCACAGAGCACAATCATAAAGTTTGCCTTATAAACAAACACATTCAAAAACTGAGAAAACTAATAATCTCATGCATATCAAAACTAGCCCTAAGTGGAGACATCCACCCCAACCCTGGCCCTACCATCTCCATCCCCAATCCTCATAATCAGACTAGAAACCACAACTTCTCCCATATTACAGCCAATAGAAAGCCAAGTGACTTCCTTCTACTAAGCCTAAATATTAGAAGTATATCCAACAAAGTCCATGAACTCCATGCCACCATAGACTTGTACTCCCCAGATATAGTCATCCTGACAGAAACCTGGCTAAAACCTCACATTACCAGTGAGCAAATACTCCCTACAGGTTACGGCATACTAAGAGTAGACCGGCTAAACAAAAACGGAGGTGGTGTAGCTATAATATTTAAACAGCATCTAAACATCCAGATCTTAAAATCGTCAGCTCCACAAATAGGCAATGAAGAAATAATGTATACCAACCTCAAAATTAACCAAAACAAAACCATCAACATAATTGGATGTTACTTCACACCTGGCCAAAACATCCCTCCACTAGAAAACCTCCTCAGCTGGTCTACCCACCATCTCCCCCAAGAAACTATCATCTTAGGTGATTTCAATATTGACTGGCAATCCTGTTCTGGCAACAATCCAACCCATCATGTACACCTTCATGTCTTCACCCAACTAGTCCAGTCACCAACCAGGATAAATAAAAACTCCAGCAAGCACACTACCCTGGATTGGATACTAGTCAGTAAGAGCCCCCAGTCATATATAACAGGCTGCTTATCAGATAGCCTCAGTGATCACTCCCCAACATTCCTACTCAAAAAATACCTATACCAAGCTAAACCTGTCATCTACTGTCAAATACGTAAAAAACTAAACTTTAACCCACTCACATTCATCTCATCCCTCAAAGAATGTAATTGGCATCCTCTAAAGTACCTGAGTCTAGATGACGCAGTTGAATTTTTTAATACAACCTTCCTGAACATCTTTAATTACCATGCCCCCAAAAGATTTTCCAGAACCAAAGCACAACCCTCCCCATGGCTACAGAAAACCACAAAGTCAGAAATGAAAAACAGGGATAAAGCCTGGGAGCACTGGCACAAAACCAAAACCCCCTCAGCTAGACAGAAATTCCTAGAACTACGCAATAGAGTCAAAAAAGCTAATAAAACAGGTCAAATTCCAATACTACTAGTCTGCCCTAGACTCCTCACAATACAGCCCCAAACAATTCTGGTCCTCCATAAACTCCATCCTCCACCCAGGTAAAGTCAGTACCCCTCCTCCTAACATCCCTCACTCCTCACAAAATATTGCTACCTCATTCAACACACACTTCACCCAAACCATACTATCACTATCTAAACAACACAACCCCCATCCCCTCCAACCCACACCTTCAACAAGTAATCTCCCCACTGCCTTCTCTTTTCCTCCTGTACCTACCTCCAACATAAAAAAAACTCTTAACTAAACTTAAACCCGCCAAATTAGCAGCAGACAACCTCCCAAGTGAATACCTACAAATCGCAGCTGATGCTCTGGCCTACCCAGTATCCATCTTGATTAACCGATCTCTGTCAGAAAGTTATGTTCCCACACTGTGGAAAGTATCACATATAACTCCCCTCCACAAAGGCGGACCCTCCACAGAACTAACCAATTACCGCACCATAGCTATTCTCTCTCCACTCTCCAAAATACTAGAGAGATGCATACACTCTCAGGTCTCAGACTACTTCCTTACTAACAACCTCCTTTCCAGTACTTAGCATGGTTTCCGACCAAACCATAGCACCACCACTGCCTTACCCTCCTTTACAAACACTATCCTTCAGCATAAAAACAATGGCTCTCTCTCCTCTGCTACTTTCCTAGACCTATCTAAAGCATTTGACATGGTCCCACACAAACAACTTATCTCTGTCCTCAATAACCTATCCTTCTCACAATCAGTCACCAACTGGTTTCAGAGTTACCTGTCTGACCGCCAACAATCCATTGTTTGACAGAATGACATATCTCCCCAACTACCTGTCTCCATAGGGGTTCCCCAAGGATCCATCCTTGGACCCCTACTCTTCCCTGTTTACGCCAATAATCTAGCCTCTGCCACCAAACATGGCACAATCATACAATACGTAGATGACTCGACCATCATCTGCTCAGCCCAGTCCCTACCAAAACTGCAAAAAGTCACACAGGAAGCCTTTTCCTCTGTTGAAACATGGTTATCCGATGCCCAATTAATACTCAACCCAAACAAAACTAAACTACTCATCTTCCAACCCACCAAACATACTCAAAACAACTCTCACTTTAACATCACAGCAAAAGACAACACCACTATATATCCAACTGAGCACACCAAATTGCTAGGAGTGGAAATAGACAATAAACTAAAATTTGACATTCACATATCCATGACCATAAAAAAGTCCACAAAAAACTAGGAGCGTTATACAGAAATAAGCAATTTCTCACCAAAGCAGCAAAGATTTCAATAGCAAATTCCCAACTTATCTCCACCCTACTTTATGCCTCTCCAATATATACCAACCTAAGGCAGTGTGATCTAAACAAGCTAGAGACCTGCTACAACAAAATCGCCAAATTCACCACAGGGGCATCCTACCGTAGTCACCACTGTCTCTCACTTGCTGAACTGGCTGGCTTGAACTCCCTCACCTCCTTCAGTGGTATCAACTCTCACTCGCCCACAAACTAGTAAACCATCCACTAAATGTCCCATCCCTCCAGAATCTACTCCAACCCTATCGCACCACCAGACCACTAAGATCCAGCAACAAAAATCACTTGCAGATCACTAAAGCTCACTCCCACCCACAATTACCTCCATACCATCATGCACCCACTTCAAAACTTTATTAAAAGCGCACCTAAAAACATGCTGGCTATGCCCTTGCAACTCCCACTCTAATATCATCCACCCCATCCAACCACTACCTTTCTTTCCACTCCACTAACTACCTTGATTATAGCAAGCTGAGATGTTAATAAGCCTAGTACTTATTATACAGCAGGAACTTCTCATTGCAACATTTGTTAATGTCTGTTATGTACTTCACAGATAAAGATTCTAGTTGTCTACTGATGTACTGCTCTTCATCTGTAAATATGTTGTAAGTAATTGCTATCTTAAATTGTTAATCGCTATGTAATCCAATGTAACTACTGTTTATTTTACTGTGGAGCTTTTCTCCCCGGGCCTCTGCTGAAAATGGACCTACGTCCAGTCGGACACTCCCGGTCAACAAATTTAAATAAATAAATAATACTCAGGTAGGAAAAACAGGAATGGATGGAGTGGGACGGTAGACCTAACAGTTCTTACTTTTTTGTCAGTCTATCTATGTTTATATGTTATTTGATTACATTATTTAGAAAAAGACAACTTTAACATTTTCTCATTTAGTTTTCATTTCATACACAATACATGCGAACAGTTGTATGTTATGTTTGTGCAGTAAATTACAGAATGGTATGCAGACAGATCAAAACACACTTCCCATGGTTATATAGAAAAATAATCTGAAGGTATGCAAAACCAAAATCTTTTCAGCTATCTTGTTTAAACAACTGCACGGCAATACAAACAGCATTTCATACTCTAATAAAATTTCCTGCACCCTCAAAAGATGGTAAAAATAAAAGTAACAAACCTATAGTGGTAATGCACTGGGCTAACATGGCTTACAGTTGGCATGTAGGAATAGTAGAAGCTTCCATAAAGGAAAACTGAAACCCACAGCAGGAGCACCACAACACACAGCAAGATTGCTGTCTGTAGAAAAGCTTGTCGAAGACGGATTACTGTGTCACTAATCATTTCCTGCATCCAGATCAATACCGGTCCTATGAGGGATCCCATGATAGCAGCCTCAAGTGAGTTGATGAAAATATTCCAACCAGTCTTAATGTAAAGCAGGAAAACAAAGGCAGTATGTTCTCAATACAGATCAGCTGAGGATCTAAGGCTTAAATCAAACTGTCATATGAAATAAACTGAGTCGATGCACTTTAAAATTCTTTAAACAATATCTAATACTTGGTTCCTAACAATCTTGATCATAGAATCAGACAAAACATCGCTGCAGATATAGTCCCTTTACTATGCACAGCAAGTGAAGTCTTCTTCCAAATATGACAGAAAAATCTTGTTTGATCTGTACAGTACGTTCAGGTTTTGCTGCTGCATATCCAAGCACTGGTGCCAGTTATCACTATGGTGTAATAACTGCATCAAATTAAATTTAGTAACAGTAAAAGGAGACAGAAAATGGAGCTTTCATATGCACATAATACACATCTTTCAGAATGACCTTGCAGCATTCCAGTACTTTTCCAGAAAAGAATTAGTATGTGAAATGTTAATTTCCTGCTTAACAGTATAGTGCCAACTGTAGGACCAGGGTGTGAATGTTCTGTTTTCTAACTTGAAAAAGCTTCAAGTTCAGTCTTCTGTAATACTTCTGATCATTACACAACAATCCATAGTTCCTTGCCATTAAGTCCAGCAACTTCAACAGTCATCAGTTTACCCCTTTTGCGATTCAATATTTATTTACCAATCTGTGACAAAAAATGTAGATATTAAAATGACTCATTTTGGAGTGCATATTTTTCAAGACTACACTTCACTAATTTAGTATTGTAGAAAACAGCTTTTGGTTAATTGAAAGTATAAGAAACTTTAGTTGATTAATGCAAGTAGGGGTATTTGCCTCCTCTGACCACCTTTCAAATAATCAACGTGCCTCTGATGCTTATCAGGGTCTTTTTTGTGTATGTGGCCATGGCTGCAAAAAATGTAACGCAAAAGTAAATCTGACAACAGTCAGCTCATCTCACTTTGCTCATGAGAAAGTCAATAATCCTCACAACGACGATCCAAGTTGTGCAACTGATAAGAATGAGCTTTCACTTGATGGCAATTCGTAATGTAACAATGAAAGCTGATGTGTGTTGCCAGCAATCTACCCTGATGGAAACATCCAGACCTGCAAATGCAAAGAGAAAAAGTGGTTTAAATTAGGCTGGGTCCTTGCTATGGGAACATTTTTTTTCATTCACCTCAGAATTAAAGCAACTTTTTTGGGTTAGCCACAAATGTCATTCACATATTGTCACTTCAATCTATTCCATCCATTCCCTACCTCCTGCATAATTCTGAATCATAGCAGTACTTTTTCATTCCTGCAGGGATGCAGCTATGTACTTATAAATTGCCCACTGCATTCACCATTGCCAGTTCTACAGACAGTTGACTGCACACATCAACCACCCCTTCTAAGATGAAATGCTTTCTCCATTTACCTATTCTACATCTTTGTAGCCTTTAGCCATGCCCTGTTATTCCTGTAGTGTCTTTTTCTGCTCCTTAGGACTTGAAGAATTACACAGATGCTACTCTTAGTAAGCCACAAACAATTCAATAAATTATCAGTCTTGCAAAAAGTACCAGAAGCAGAAACTGCTAATTTAAAATTCTTAGCTGCCCTATCCAAAGGAGCTTGATAGCTTACAAACACATACATTTAAAGCAAAAATCACAAGACTACAAAATGTCTTTTTAGAATATTTTTGGTTTGCTAAATGAATGCCAGATAATTAAGTTATTTCAAGAGTGGTATTCTAACTGCCAATTATAAAGTGAACTGAAAGAATGCCTCGGCAGAAGCAGTTGTCAGCTGGGCCTTTAACCCAGTAAAATGGTCCGGATGAAATCTGTGCATTAATTAGTATATAAGTACTTATTAAAATGCATATATTAGCAATAAAGTAACCCAGAGGGTATGCTGCAGCAAGGTAGCAAGTTTTCTCAGATGCACAAAGACTATGATTCAACCTATACAAAGTAGGACCATTGTCTCGCTATTAGACAAGCCTTGTGAATTTCTTCGGTATAATTAAAATACCCAGATCATTAAGGGGCATTAGTCAGTAATATAAAAATATACATATTTAGAAGTTAATTTAATTAACATTCAAGAAAATAAATAAGGATTTGAACAAGTGGAAGCCATCAGTACAAGAAGGAAGTGCTCCTTTTAGTGAGTGGGGGTGTCCGTCAGCAGACAACACTGTGGGGCTGCACAGAACTGAAAAGCTGCAGCTCAAAACATCTTAATAAAGCCCTTCTATGTCACGCAAGTTGAAGCACGAAGAAACCACAGACATGTAAAAATATTTGAAACAGTCTTGTTTGATGGAAAGAAAAGAAAATCAGAAATGTATAATTTTTTAACAATATTTTATAAATGGAAATATCTGAGTACATAGGTACCCTTTTTCAGTGGAGGCTTGAGGAGAAAAGTTCTAAAGTATTACAATAAAATGTGTTTTTTTAAAAGAAGTTATGTACTTACCATAATGTTACATCTGTGTTTTCCATTTTCATTCTTCCTCAACCATTGGGTTCGTATCTGACTCGGCCATTACTATAGTTCATTGTCAACTAAAATCTCTTGAGCTCCTCTCTACCCATAATGCACCAACCCCTAACATGCCTCAGATCTTGTTTGCTAGATAAGATAAGATAAGATAGATAAGATAAGAAATATTAGAATAATGTTCCTGACAAAGGAAATCAACATCTGGAGCTCCATACAAGACACTAAGGTTGTTGTTGTGTCTTTCGGCTTTTCCCGGTTAGGGGTCGCCACAGCGGAACTCCGGTCCGCTAATGACTGATAGTTGATTTGTACGTGCCGAGTTACCAGTCCTGATGCATAACATTCAACGAAGGTACGCCCATTCACGCATGTCTCCACGCAGAAGACAATCTAGCTGAGAATCGAACTGGACAGCGACTACTGTGAGGCGACAACGCTACCGCAGCACCACCACCGCGGGTCATACACTAAGGTGTCCTTACAAAATCTCATTCTTCCAGAAGTCCATGATGACAAAGGTTGGGGGTTAGTGGGCAGAGAGTTGAGGAAAAATGAAAATGGACAACACAGCTGGATCGTTATGGTAAGCACATAACTTCTTTATTTGATGTTGTCAATTTTCATTCATTCCTCAACCACTGGGATAGAGTTCCCAGCCACCTGAAATTTGTGGTGGACTCCAAGGAAGGATGTTTCTGACCATGGTTGAACCAAAGGCTGCTCTTCCCCTTGAGATCAGATCCAATTTGTAATGAGTAATAAAAGAATGAGGATTAGCCCAAGTAGCAGCCACATAAATGTCATCCATGGAATGAATGGATTAAAAATACTGATGAGGTTGCCATAGATCTAGTAGAGTGGGCTCTTAAAGATTTAGATAATGAATTGCCCAATTTATTATAGAAAAAAGATATGCAGTCAGTAATCCATCTTCCCAATGTTACTTCTGTAACAGATTTGCCTAGTTTGTTGTCTGCAAAGGATATGAATAACTGATCAGACTTTCTAATCTCTTTTGTTCTGTGTAAGCAGAAATGCAATTATCGATGAACATCCAGCAAGTGTAAAAAGAAGTTATGTACTTACCATAATGTTCCATGCGAGTTGTTTATCTCACCTTTATTCTCACTGATGGGTTCGGAGCCGATCCTCGGCTTCGACATGGCTGACAGCAAAGCTCAAGCTTTGCCAGTAGCTGGAGACCAAACCCCTTATCCCACAATGCACTGCTGGAATTACCTCAGATCTTGTTTGCTGCGAGTATATATACCCTTTTATTTATTTCTACAAGGAAGCACTTCCCAAAGGGGACGAAGTATTGAATAACTAGGATGGTACTAGCCTCTAAGTCAACTGTCAGCCAGGAGGGGGAAGGAGGGAGGGACGCGAGAATAAAGGCGAGATAAACAACTCACATGGAACATTATGGTAAGTACATAACTTCTTTATGTGAAGTTGTTAAATCTCGCCGTTTATTCTCACTGATGGGTAGCGTCCCTAGCACCCACAATCTTGGGTGGCTCATGGAAGTATGTTTTTCAGTACCGTAGAACCAAAGGAAGACCTGTCCCTGGAAGCCTTATCTACTTTGTAATGTGTGATAAAGGTATGAGGCGTAGACCAAGTGGCTGCAGCACAAATATTGTCAAGGGGCAGTTTAGCTTGAAAAGCAGAAGACGTAGAAACAGCTCTGGTAGAATGAGCCTTAGGTTTGTACGTCAATGGCATGCTTACATTCGCATAAACAAAGGATATACAATCTGATAACCATTTACATAGGGTTGTTTTAGCCACTGGATTACCTTTTCGGGCCTCCGAAAAGGATACAAAAAGTTGATATGATTTTCTAATATCCTTAGTTCTGTCAAGATAAAATCTGAGCTGTCTGTGTACATCAAGTTTGTGCAGCAAGTATTCCAATTTGTTAGAGTGGTTGGGAAAAAAGACTGGCAACTCAATGACCTGATTGATATTGGATTCAGAACAGACTTTAGGCAAAAAGGAGGGGTTTTGTTCTGAGAGATACTCTATCAGCATGGAAAATCATGTAAGGAGGCCTGACAGATAATGCTTGAAGTTCTGACACTCTGCGGGCAGAAGTAATGGCTACTAGAAATACAGTCTTTCAGGACAAATATTTGAGATCACAAGAAGATGCTGGTTCGAAAGGGGGGAGAATTATTTGACACAGCATAAAATTCAAATTCCAGGGAGAATAAGGGATTTTGACAGGTCTCATGTGAAAAGCACCTTTAAGAAAAGCCTTAGATAATTTATGTCCCATAACATTCAACCCATCGAATCCAAGGTAGAAATTTGATATGGCGGCTAACTGGACTTGAACTGTAGCAGCTGCTGCTCCTTCTTTGAAAATCTTTGTCAAAAATTCTAAAATGGACGATAGAGGAGCTCGGAAAGGGTCGATTTTCTGTATATTGGCCCAGATTAAGAACCTGTTCCACTTACTGCGGTATAGTTTCCTGGTGGATGGCTTGTGAGAAGACAAAAGGTTTAGTCTTGTATCATCTGAGAGCAAATGAAGCCTGGCAACTAGGGGAGGTGGATTAGCCAAGCAGTCAGTTTTAGGGACTGCAGTGAAGGATGGAGTCCCCTGACGGGTGTGTCAGAAGGTCCGGAACTGGGTCCAAGATCCATGGATCCTCCAGTAGATGATGGTGAAGGAAGGGGAACCAAATCTGTTGAGGCCAGTAGGGAGCTATGAGGATAACTGTCCTTCCCTGCGACTTTGCTTTCTGTAAAACCTTGGGTATCAATGAAATAGGTGGGAATGCATACAGGAGAACCGGAGGCCAATCGTGTACGAGTGCGTCTCTTGGGGAATGTCCCAGAGGTGGTATTAGGGCAAAATAGCTTCAGCATTTGGTATTGATGTGACTGGCAAAGAGGTCGCAGCAAGGATGGCCCCATTTGCGGAAAATGAAATCCGCAACTCATTGGTTGAGAGACCACTCATGAGGCAACAGAATTGCTCTGCTTAGCTTGTCTGCTATCACAATGGATGTCCCCAGGATGTGTGTTGCTATCAGAAAACGGTGGGATGACACAGCCCATTGCCATACCCTGAGGGCTTCTCGACAAAGGGGGTAAGACTTGGTTCCGCCTTGTTTGTTCAAGTACCAGACCACTGACATTTTGTCCGTCTGAATTGCAACTGTCCCTAGAGGAAGAGAGTCCTGAAAGTACTGCAACGCCAGAAGTACCGCTCTCAACTCCAGAACACTGATATGCAGATGTGACTCTTGATCCGTCCATGTGTCTTGGGCAGTCTTTCCCTGAAAATGCCCCCCCACCCTATCAGGAAAGCGTCCGTGGTCACAGTGGCTACTGGGGGGGGACAAAGGGTCTTTCGATTATAACATGAAGAGATGTCAACCACCACAGAAGGTCTCTCTTGCAAGAATCTGTGATGAGAATCATGTGGTGCATTGGTAGCTTTTGGTAAGACCACTGAGTGAAGAAGGATTCGCATATGCATCCTTGCGAGTGGTACAGCTAAGATTACTGCCGCCATCAAACCTAGCACCTTCAAGACCTCTGCTGCTGTAGCTTTGTTCTTTGACACCAGTGAGATGACATGTTGGCAAAGAAGTGAGACTCTTTCGATTGGAAGACAGAGTGATGGATGAGGTATCTAACTCTGCTCCTATGAAAATGGTATGCTGCGATGGCAATAAGGCAGATTTTTCGAAGTTGATTGTAATGCCTAATTGATGGCAGAGTGTCAGAGTATATTGTGTTGCCTGAGTCAATTGATGCCTGGTGGTAGCAGTGAGGAACTAATCGTCTAGGTATGGAAACACCTGGAATCCTAGACCCCTCAGGTGAGCTGTGACCACTGCCATGCATTTGGTGAACACCCTGGGGGCTGTAGTGAGACCAAAGGGCAGGGCTCGAAACTGGTAATGATTGGCTCCCAGCCGGAAATGCAGGAGACCCCTGGAGCATCTGTTCATCATTATGTGATAGTACGCATCCTTGAGATCTATGGAGCACATCAAATCACCTTTCCCTAGGAAGGGAAGAATGGACTGAAGTATGACCATTCTGAACTTCTCTTTCTTTACAAATTGGTTGAGTCTGCTGAAGTCCAAGATAGGTCTCCAGTCCCCTGTTTTCTTTGGTACCAAAAAAAATCTTGAGTAAGTTCCGAATCCAACTTGGTCTGCTGGGACTGGCTGGATGACTATTTTTTTCTAGCAATTTTTGAACCTCTATGATTGCTTGTTCCCTGAGACTGGGTGGAACATCTGGGATTCTGCTTACAGGAGTAGGAGGGGAAGAGAACGGTATGAGAGGGGAAGAGAACGGTATGAAATCTCCTCTGGAAATGATGCTTTGTACCCATGTATCTGATGTTATGTTTAGCCAGGCTTCTGGGTACAAAGACAAGCAACCCCCGACTGCCTCCAGAGCCGGGCCTCCTTTCAGGAGCACTGGTAGGGCTGACCAGAGAACTGGCCTCTGTCACCCTGTTGCTGTGGACCCCCTCTGCCACACAGGCGGCGTCTTCCATTATAACCCCCTCCTCTGCCTCTAGAGGGGGTTTCTCCACGTGTGTCCTGAAAGGCTCCCTGTGCTTTTTGGAACCACATTTTCCTGCCCCTAGGGCACTAATCCCGAGTTGAGTAGGGGTAGAAAAATGGACTCCAACGGCAGATAGGGTTTTGCCTTCCTGCTCACACCTGGTTAAAGTTTCCTTTACTTTAGGCCCAAACAGTGATGAGCCATCAAAAGGGGTGCTGATAAAGGAAGACTTAAAGGGCTCCGCAAAGGAACAGAGATGCATCCAGGCTTGTCTCCACAGAGCAAAGCCAGAACTAGCGGCTCTACTCGAACCATCAGCTGCATAAGATATTAGATGCATGGACGAGTTCACAACCGAGTTTAGGGTAGCGAGCTGTGTGCTTACTTTGTCAGCAACCCCTGCAGCTACCGTATCCTGGAGAGCATCTCCTAGCTCTTTCAGGAGATCTCTTTGCAGTCTTGTAAAATGGGTTAAATAGTTCAGTGATCGCAGAGAAAAAGTCGCTAAACTAATCATGCATTTCCCATATCTATCCATGATCCTAGAATCTCTGTTAGGAGGATGAACAGATGCGGATGTTTCAGACGCTTCCTTTTTGGTGGCTGCAGCTACCACCATGGCATCAACAGGCACTCCTTTGGTCAAAAAGGCTTTGCCCACTGGGGCAGAGATGAACTTCTTCAGCTTCCAAGGGCAGGTTCCATGGCCTCCGGTGACTCCCACGCCTTACGAGAGATCAGCTCCATGAGCTCGTCATAAGGCGGAGACACCCAAGAAGTGGAAGGTTGAGAACCAAAAGCCTTCAAGAGCACTGACTCGTCCTCAGTAGGGGTTTTGGACTGCCAAATCACCCCTCTGACTAAGGATCTCTAATATCTCTACAAAGGAGATATCTTCAGAGGGGGATCGAGGGGACCCTTCTGACTCATCCAAGTCCGTGTCAGATGTCAAAGACTCCTGTGGGGAGTCTAAGTGCCTCCTCTTGCACAGTCTCTTCCTGGGTACCTCCTCAGTGGGGAGATCTGGGGAGGTCTCGGAAGAGCAGGGCACGCCCTGTGGGGCCACTTGAGGCATAGGGTCTCTACGCTTAGGGGGACCGGTATATGTAGAAGCGGACACAGGAGCTTGAGGGGAGAAGGAAGCCAGAACTGATGCCAATGATGTCTTAATAGACAGGACTCTCCTCATGGCATTGAAAGCACCATGACTCCAACGAGAAGGGGTAGATGGATCCGGAGGGATCGTCTGATACTCCCGCACCAAAAGCATGGGCTCTGAGCCCGAGGTAGGAGCCGAGCTCATCCGAGCCGAAGCCCCAAGAGGAAGAGTCGGCACCGACAAATCGGTCTGACTATCCTCCCCGGACCTGACAGGAGAGTGTTGGCTCCTAGCGTCCTCGGTCGGTGCCGAGGACGTCCGAGTAGATGGAACCGATCACACCACTGCGGGTCTCGGTTCCATAGGTTCGACAACTATTGGTTCGGGCTCCTTCGGCTCTGAGAGTCCAGTACGGCTCGGAGGAGGAGTAGTCGAGTCCGGTTCAATGGTCTTCGGCTCAGACGAAGTGGTCGGGGCCGACAACAATTTAGCAAGTCCTGGTGCCCGTAGAAGCTTCTGCACTAGCCAATACATATCCATATCAGAGAGGCTGACCAAAGACTTCAAGGAATGCACCGAAGGTGCAGACTGGTGCAGAGGAGATGAGGGAACCTCAGAGACCAGCTCCAAGACTGGGAGCTGGCTCCAAACTAAAGGGACACTCGGTTCCGAGGACTGTGGAACCGATGACCCTGTACCCTCTCATCTTTTTGCCTTCTTGGTTTGTTTAGAATCAGAAGACTTTGAAGAAGTGCTGGCACCTTACTGGCTACCCAACGCCTCAGAGAAAGTATGCTGCAGCAACCCCCTATCTATGAGTTTTCAGAACCCTATGATGAAAAAGAGTGGCAAATACTGCAAGAGTCTTGGAGGTGTTTAGCCCCCAGACACTAAACACATTGGACATGTCCGTCCGTAATGGACATTTTCTGTCCACAATCTGGACATTTCTTAAACCCCGATTTGGGGTGAGACTTTTCTCTCTCATCCAACATGTTATAAAGAGACACACCACAAAATTAACCTGTAAAGGTTAAATACAGGGATAACTAAGCCCACACTAAAAAATATACTAATAAGTATAAATTGTAAAACTAAATACGGCTAAGAAAGGGCCCAACACTAAGAAAAACTAAGCCAACACAGGGCACTATCTCTACAATCTAACCTACTTAAAACTATATTATTTTTAACAAGAAACACACACACACATTAAATAAGAATAATCTCTGAAAAAGAAGTAGAAGAAAGTTTTTTAAACTTGCGATTTAGCAAAAAATGGTCCGAGCTGATTGGATCACCGAGATCTCTCTTGCCGCGGCAAACTAGATCTGAGGTAATTCCAGCAGTGTATTGTGGGATAAGGGGCTTGGTCTCAAGCTACTGGCAAACCTTGAGATTTGCTATCGGCCGTGTCGGTGCCGAGGATCAGCTCTGAACCCATCAGTGAGAATAAACGGCGAGATTTAACAACTTCACGTCATATATTCACCTTTGTTTTCAAATTTTGGAAAGAAAACAGGAACATTAATAGAATGATTGAAGATGAACTCTGACACCACCTTAGGAAGGAAGGACTGCTTCTTAATGTCACTTTATCCTTTTGCAAAATCAAGGAAGGAGGTTTACAGGATAACACTTGAAGTTCTGAAATTCTTCTGGAAAAGGTAATAGCAACTAGAAATATATTTTTCCAGATCGGAAATTTAAGATCTCATTTTCCTGCTTGTTAAGGTGAGAATGGATTAAGGTCTGCAGTAAAAGAATCAAATCTCATGGAGGAGTAGTATCTTTATCAGGTGGTCTAAGTAAAATAATAACTCATAGGAAAGCCTTGCATAACTTAGTAGAGGCTAGGGAAGAACTGTCAACTCCTACATGAAAGTTAGTAATTGCTTGTACTTTGAACTTTAATGGTAGAAGAGCTAGCTCCTTTATTGAAAACTTCTGCAAAAATTCTAGGACACTTTGTGCAGGGTCTGAAAAAGGATTGATATATTTTTGATGCTTCCGTTTACTTTTATAAATTTTCCTAGTAGACACTTTATGGGAAGTCAAAAGTATATGACTTACAGGAGATGCAAGCATAGGTTGTCTGGCTATTAACAGAAGTGGAGAAACCATGCTGTTAGCCGGAGGTTTGAAATATTTGGATGAATCATGCCTGTTGGGTGAGACAGGAGGTCTGGAACTGGGTCCAGAATCCAAGTTGGGTAAAGAAGATAAGGCCAAATGAAGGGGAACCAAACCTGTCAAGGCCAGAAGGTGCAATCAGGATGACTTTGCTCTTCAGCCTTGCAGCTTTCTCTAGAAAATTGGGAATCAAGGGAGTTAGTGGATAAGCATAAAGACTGGAGGGCCAATCATGGAGCAGAGTATCCCTCTGTGATTCCTCTGGTGGGGAATTAGGGCAAAAAAGCTGTGTACTTGTTGTTTAGGAGAGACGCAAAAAAGACTGCAGCAAGGTTGGCCCCACTGATGGAAAACTGCTTCCGTCACTTTTGAGTGTTTTTTCTGAAACAGGACAGGACAGAACCACTTTTTTTTCATAAACATCTTTATTAAATTATCACACATGACATAGGCAATCTTACATTTATATACATGAAAAACAAACAAAATGACACCACTTCAGCTGAAAACACTATACATCACAGACACCACTGAAACAGCTGTAGTTGCAAACATTATACATCACTTATAATCTATCCAGTCATTGTCAGTTAAGCATTATATGACTTATTCAAATCCTGCCTCTTAAACCTCATTCCTTCTTTGCATATATTGTTCCCACATTCCCATTTTTTCCTATGAAGTTTGCTCTTTCCCTATTCTAAAGATCCCAATTCCAGTTTTATCTCTGTTACTATACTTGCTACTTCTAGTAAAGTTGGTCTAGACTTTGATTTCCATTTTCTAGCAATTGCTTTTTTGGCAGACATCATAGTTAGACTCAGCAAGGCATTAATATGTCTAGGCAATTCCGATTCTGTTTCATAGCTCAAAAAATCATCTCCCGGGTCAAGCCAATCCCCTCACCCAGCATCTCTGACAGAGTGGTATGCAGGGAATCGCTAACATCTGCCAGCTCATTACACTCCCAAAAAATATGTTACAAGCCATCTCTTACTTGCCCATCACATCTCCAACATTTGCTATCCACCTGAGGAAAAATTCTTTGGAGTCTACTTGGGGTATAAAAATATCTATGTAAATACTTCCAGGCAATGATCCTAAGTCTTCTAGACTTTGTTGCATATTTGGGAGATATGCATATATCCCCCATTGTTGTTTTGTGAATTGCTTATCCAGTCTCTCTTCCCAATCCTTTCTAAGCTCCTCTGATTCTTATAGTTATCATGCAATATTTTATATGCTTTACTAATTATTTCTTTTGCAGCTTCTGTTCTAGAGTCTATTAAAAACTCTACCAGTGCTGGTCTTTCATTTAGGACCCCCGCCAGTTTCTCTTTGCCTGTACTCTGAAATCATTCCTTGATAGGGAAGGCAATCTCTAACCTCAGTCCAAATAAATTCTAGGCCTCTTCCCATTCTATCACCTTTCCCTTTCTAGTTATTTGCTCCTACTGCCTTGGTTCCCTTGCAGTTTTCTCCAATAAATTCAGGCCCCCTCTTGCCTATTACCTGTAACCTTAACCACAGTCACCCCTATCAGCAGAATCTCTTTTCTCCATTCTCATGCTGGTTTAGTTCTTAGAATACTCCCTGCTATTTTATATGAATATAATACTCTGTATGATTTTTGTTATTCTCCTTAAGAGTCTCTTTCCAAAATCCCAATCTCTCTAGTTCTTGAGCTTCCTCCCTGTATCATCATCATTCCTTTCCACTTTGAATTATAGTTTTCTGCTTGTGCTACGTATAAGTGCCTTAACTGTGTTGCTATAACATACTCCCTCAAATTGGGTAATCCTAGCCCTCTTTGTTTTATTGGAAAAATCAGCTTATCCCACTTTCCTCTTGCTGTCTTCCCTTCCAAGATAAAATCCTTCAACTTGTATTTAACTGCTATCCACAGCTTCTCCTCTGGTTGATAAAAATATGTCTGACCTGTGTATAAGACTAAAGGGACTAAAACAATTTTAATTGCTTGTATCTTAGTATCAACATCCATACGACAAAGCTTCCAGTTTCTCAGTTTTTGTATTATCTTCTGTTTAGTCTCTTCCCACATATCTTTAGCTGCTACAACAGAGTCATTTCTAATCCATACTCCTAAATACTTTATTTATCACGTCTCCATAAATATGAATATTGTTGGACCAATTCATATGTGGGTGCATAATTTACTATTATTGCCTTTGTTTTAGCTTCATTAATTTTGTATCCTGAGAAGATATGAAACTGTCTTAAAATGTTCCACAACACTGTAATGTCCCTTTCTGGTTTTGTCATGTATAAAATATCATCTGCACATACAGCCAGCTTTTCCTGACTACCACACCAATTCCATCCATCCATCTATCCTCAACCTCTTTTCCCATTTTGCACATGGGGTCAGGGTGTCACTTCCACAGTGACAATCATCTCAAGCCAATGTTTACATCGCTGGGTGGCTAGCCCTGCCGTGGGACTACCATACCAATTATATCCTTGAATTTCTGAGTCCCTTATTTTCTTTGCCAATGGTTCTAAATATAATGCAAACAACAAAGGGGAAAGCAGACAACCCTGCCTGCTTCCTCTACTCAAGCAGAAGTTATCGGACAGGACCCCACCCATTTGAATTTTTGCCTCCGATCCCTCATATATATTCCTAATCAACCTTATAATTGTATCAGGGAAAGCAAATGCTTCCATTGCCCTGCTCACAAAGTCCCAGTCTACTGTGTCAACTGCTTTCTCTGCATCAAATCCCGCCAATAAAAGTGGCATTTTCTTACATTCTGCTCCCCTCTGGATCGTCAATGTTCAGTTAATATTGTCAAATGTTTGCCTCCCATCCACAAAACCACACTGATCCATACCTATCAATTTTGGTATCACATTTGCCATTCTTTTAGCCATTATAGACATATAATCATGGTTTAGTATTGAAATGGGCTTGTATGAAGCTGGATCTGATGGATCTTTACCCTCTTTAGGTATTACCATTACCACTGTCTTCTTCCAAGGATGCTGGTACTTCTCCTTCTCTTAAAATACTGTTAAACAAAACCTTCCAGATCTTTATCAGTTTTTTCCCTCCTAATTTCCAAACTCCCACAAGAATTCCATCTATTCCTGGGGACTTTCCTGTAGATTGGATATACATACCCATTTTTATCTCATCTCTTCCTATCCTGTTAGTAATTCAGCCTCATCTACCTCTAACTTTGGCACATTTAATTCTTCCACAAACATTTCCATTTTTACCTTTTTGTGCCTTTCATATTTATCTGCTTTATACAAAGTTTCATAAAAGCTTTTGTGCTCTAGAATTATCATCAAAAAACAGTTGCTTAACAGCAATCTTTCTAAACTCGTGGATATTATTGAGGTAATCCCTTATTTTCTGTTTAGCATTCTGCAGTTGCTCCTTTTCTTGCTCCGAGAGATTCTCCCTATTTTGCAATACTTTAACATTTGTCAGTCCCTCTAAATAATTATTGTTACTTCTTAACCACATCTCCCTTTCCTTTATTTCCACCCTAGTTTTAAACTCCACTTTAAATGTTATCCCTCTCCCAGCTATAAGTTTCAGAAGAAAATTCTACCTTCTCTAGTAGCTCCTGAATTAATTCCAAAATCCATTCCTTAAATTCCTCTCCTTTCAACCAATAGGTGGGAAAGCACCAGTGTCTCATTTTTACTTCATTACCTTGAGTTTTTACTTTAGTTATTATTGGTAACATGATCTGAAAATAGTTATTGGGGGTTTCAAGACCTTCAATTAAATGCACATGTTCCTGTGAGATATTAAATCTATCAAGCCTAGCCTGGTTTTTGTATCTCAGAGAATAATATGTAAATTCACTCCCAACTCCTAGTACTGAAGTCGCATCTTCCATGCAAAACATTTTCATAAATTTCTTCAAAAAGCTACTCTCCTTTATTGTTATTTTCCCTTCTACACCCCCAAGAGCCATTTTCACTGTTGCAAACCAAATTCTAGTCTCTACCTATAAGTAATATTCCTTGATGAAAACTGATTATTTCTCCAAGGATTTTCTTAAGCTCCATTATAGCAGTTTTAGGTGGAATGTAAATGCATGCCAGTGTAATCCTCCTCCCTAGCCAGTAGCCCCTTAGTACTATGCATCTTCCATTATTATCTTTTTTTCCTCTTCTAACACGATTGGAGCTCCTCTTTTACTTTGCCCCAGATAGTCCACTGAATAACCACCCTGAAAACCTTTCTTTATCAAATTCACATGTTCAGTTCTTTCCAGGTATGTTTCCTGTAGCACAGCTATTTGCACTCTACATTTTAATATTCTTCAGCACTTTTTCTTTTTTATATTTATCTGTAAGACCATTCAGATTGAAAGACATTACAGAAAGCATCATTTTCTTATATAGTTATTATTACCACCATTTATGTAGAACTGCTTTTTTGTTAAAAGTCAAGTTCCAACTTTTATGTTACATGCATATACTATTTGGCATGTTGGTCTTTTATACAGTTGTTTCTTGTCATATCCATTTGCGGCTATTCTACATCTTACATAACTTTGTTTTTTGAAAGCCCTCAAACAGAACAACCCACCACCCCAAACCCTCCCCACTCAAACCTATTAACTTAACACACAAAACTATGTACATCTTCAAATACTGATGTTTTTGCTTCTTAATAAGAGCAAAAGTTCTAAGTCGATGGCCACACAGAAGGCTAGAGTTAACCAAAAAGAAAGGTTAGTCATGCTAAGGTGCATGGTACAGCCTGTGCTATTAGTAAGTGCTATTTAATTTTGTCCATCTTTATAGCTCTCCCAGCTGAGAAAATACTTGAATTCTTTCAAAAAACACTTTCTCCAAGCCATTTCTCTTTATCAAATTGTCTTCTAATAACATGCAAACCAGACACAAAACTGCTAAGGGTACCTTGTTTACCAGAAAAAAGCCTTATAATATTCAATATTCTTTTTCATTTACATGGTTTGTAATAAACCGGTTACTGGATAATGCCTAGGGTCTTGACCCATTCATTTCCCTATGCAAGCATGGGAAAAAGCACACTGATTTTTCTTTTGTCATACTCTCTTAACCAGACCCTTCCTCTCTCCCCACTCTCTTCCCTTTTTTTCACTGTAGTGCCAACATTTCTTAAAATTGAACAAGGAAGAAAAGAGAATTCAGAAAAAGAAATAAATAAAACAAAAGCACCTATTTATATTGGTATCCCCATTGCATTAAAAAACTGAGAAAACTTTACTTCAAGTCTAATTGGTTTTATATTATCTTTAAAGCTCTCACACCTGAGAGAACCCATTTTCAGAAAACATTACATCCTACCCAATTTCTCTGTTATTTTTTTTTTCCCTCAGCCAATCCCTTTCCACCAGACTGTCTCCAGTTTCCCTTTATCAGACTGTCTCCATGGAGAAATGAAGACCAGCTGCAGAACTGCTACTTAGTATACATGCATTTACTAGAAAAAAAAGCCTCATAATATTCAATATTCTCTTTCATTTACTTGCTCTCTCTCTTAAAACTAATCAAACTAAGGACCTCAAGCCAGTCATTTCCTCATGCAAGAAAAAAAAGCACATTAGTTTTAACCATGTCATGCCTTTTTAACCAAGTTCCTTTTTATATTTCTCAAAACTGTACAAGAAGAAAGACAGAGGAGAGAAAAAGAAAAACACCTGTTTACAATCCCCATTACACTTAAAAACAGCATGCACAGAAAACCATGCTCCACAAATACAGTACTGTTAAGAAAAGAAAGCGTTTTCTTTACTTACAATTAGCTTTCTCCCCTCTTTTCCAGTCCCCAAAGCATTTTTCCAGACATTAATGACAAGAAGTAGGGCATATACTTTAAGAGTCCTACACAAATCTAACAAAATTTGAAAATGTCCAATATTTCCAGACGTCCTTGTTCTGTCATATTTCACAAATATAATTATTGGATTGTAATCCTACAATAAACTTACTGATTTTATTACTGTTCTTGTGCCTCCTTTTCCAATGTACTCTCAATTCTTCTAGTCAACTCTCATCATGCTCCCTTCCTTCTCTCCAACATTTTCCTTTGAAATACTGGAAAAGGTTTCACATGTACAATCTCTCTGTGGTCTTTATTACCAGAGGAACAACAAGCAGAATCTCCTTCTGTTTCACAGCTCACTTTTTGTTGGACAAACTTTGGTATTTCCTCCTTAGCATGCACTTAATCAAAAAAATGATTTTATCCCACCAGGGAACAATACATTGAAGACAGCTGGATACAGCAGTTAGAATTTCACACCTGCATCTCAACATTCTCTGAATAGTGGAATGAATTTACTTCTCTTTTGCCTGTACAGTGAGTAATCCTTCTCCATAAATACTCTGCTGTCTCCCACTTTTAGTATTTTGTCCTTATGCCACAGTTTTGTCAGAATCAACTCCTGCTGGTAGGATTGCATCTTTACTATTAAACATCTAGGTTGCTTTCTTACAGCTAGGTTTGGGGCACACACACACACACACACACACACACACACACACACACACACACACACACACACACAAAATGTGCCCTTTCAGCTAACAACTCCTGCTGTGGAATACCAGTCCAGTTGCTTATTTGTGCCTCCATAAAATTAATGCAGACTGTTCCTTCCAGCTTCTCTGGTATAGCTGAAAATCTCAGGTTTTCCCTACTTGCTCTGTCCTCTAATTCTATTATTTTTTAAACATCTCTTCCTGACCAGTCTCATATTCAGCCAGCCTTTTCTTCATTTCAACTTCTGACTTTTGCAGCTTTATCATCTCATCTGAATATTTGTTTAAAGCTTCTTCCATTTTTTCCAGCCTTTTACTGTTTGTGTTGATATACTCCATCAGGGTTTTGTTTACTTTAACCAGGTCTGGTATGCAGTTGTCTTATATCTTTCTGTAGGTTTTTGGAAGTCATGTGTGAAAGTTGCATTGCTTTTTGCTGAACAGCTGCAGAACTTTCCCCAGTCAATGTTTCTTCCCCACTTTTTGTAGCTGATTTTTTCCAGGTCTTCTATATTTCTTTATTCCTGGCATCCAGGCAGTGAACTTACTAGCCAGTTACTGAAATTTACCCATAAACACAAGTATACTGGGTTTTTCTGGTGAGTTTCTGTTTTCACACTGGGAGAGCTAGAAACAAGCTGTTACTCAGTGTGCAGCCATCTTGGCAGTCTCCATCACTTTCATGTTGAGAGACCACTTGTGAGGTAGCAGAATGGACCTGCTCAATTTGTCTATCACAATGGCCTTCCCAGAATGTACATTGCTATCAGAAAGTGGTTGGATGAGATCGCCCATTGCCGCACTCTGAGCACTTCTCGACACAAGGGGTAACATCTGGTTCCTCCTTGTTTATTTATGTAAGAAGTTACTGACATACTGTCTGTATGAACTGCAACTGGCTCCAGAGGTAGAGCAATCTGAAAGGCTTGCAACACTAAAAGCACTGCTGTCACTTCCAGGACATTTATATGCAAATTAGCCTTTTTGGGGGGAGCCAAGTGCCTTGGACTGTTTTCCCCAGGAAGTGCCCATACAACTCAATCTGGGATGTGTCTGTGGTTACTATGACATTGGGTTCAGGGAGAATGAATGGACAGCCTTCTAGAACCTGATCTGACCTTATCCACCACCACAGATATTTTTTGCATGCGTATGTGATCCCTATTTGAACTGACAACCGTTGATAAAAAATTGACCATTGAGATGCTGGCATCCACTAAAGAATTCTTATATGAAATCTTGCCAAGAGGACTAGAATTATGGCCGCTGACACTGACCCCAAGGCTTGAAGAATCATTTGGGATGAAATTTTGGTGCTGTCAACAATTTTTGAGACCTGGAATCTCGATGTCTGAACTCTGGCTAGGGCAAGTTAAGCTGTTGCAGATACCATACTGAAAACTGCTCCTATGAGCTGCAGTGTTGGAGATGACTGCAATTGAGATTTGTTGTAATTTACTGCAATGCCGAGAAGGGAACAAGTCTGGAGTACCTGGTCTCTCGCTATTATGACTAGATGTCTGGTTGGGGTAATGATGAGCCAGACATCTAAATATGAAAACACTCAATCCCTGTAGTCTCAAGTGAGCTGCCACTACTGTCATGCATTTAAAGAACACCCTGGGGGCTGAGATCAAATGACAGGGCTCTGAACTGGTAATGACTTGCATCCAGCCGGAAGCATAAGAACCTTCTGGACCACCCGGAAGCATAAGAATCTTCTGGACCACCTGTTCATTTTAATGTGACAGTACATATCTGGAAGGTCTACTGAACATATCCAATTGCCCTTGCCTAGAAATGGCTGGATGGACTGAACTGTGACCATCTGGAAACTCTTGAGTGTCGAAATGACTTGTTCAGTTTGCTGAGATCCAGAATTGGTCTCCAATTCCCTGTTTTCTTTGGCACTAAACAGAATCTTAAGTTCCAGATTCTCTCTGGTGTGGTGGGACCTTTTGGATGACTCTTTTTCTAGCATCTTTTGTATTTCTAGTGCTTTTCTCTGATTGGGTGGAACATCAGGAAACTTTTTGTGAGGATGGGGGTGGAAGGGAAAAGGGAATTAAATAACCTCTGGAAATAATCCTCTGCACCCATGTATCTTCTGTTATATCTAGCCAGGCACTCTGGCATGGGGATAAACGACCCCTGGTTGCCTCCAGAGGGGGATTATTGGGCCTCCTTTCAGGAGCACTGTTACGGCCTGTCAGAGAACATGTCTTTAGACTATTGGTTTTGTACGCCACCTCTGCCACATGGGCAGTGTCTTCCATTAGCATTTTCCCCTGCCTCAGAGGGAAGCATCTCCACATGGATCTTGGAAAGGACCCTGAGATTTTTTGAACCACATTTTCTGTCCCCCTTGTCAGTTCCTAGAGAAGGTCCTTTGAGAGGTTGAAAAACACAATCCTACAGCAGAATCTTTCCATCATTTTCACACCTGGAGATTGTCCTTCAATGTGGGGACAAATAAGGAATTTCTGTCAAAGAGATCACTGACAAAAGACACCTTGAAGGGCTTCACAAAAATCACACAAGCACATCCAGGTGTGCCTCCTTATTGAGATGCCTGAACCTGCTGCCCTTGCAGTACCCTCAGCACAAAAGATAAGCCTCATGGACAAATTTGAAATGGACTGAAGAGCTGCCAACTGCAAGGCTACTGAAGCTTGAGTCTGAGCAGTAGTTGTCCCTGACAGCATGTTTGACAGTTCTTTTATCAAATCTCTTTGCAACCTACTGAAATGTGCCAAATAATTCAGCGACCTAACAGCAAAAGTCACTGAAGCGTAAACATACTCCCCAAGTTTGTCCAAAGCCCTAACTCTCTGTTAGGGGGATGAACAGTGGAACTTTGTTCTACAAGTTCATTCTTCATGGCCACCGCCATGACCATGGCATCCATTGGTGCTCCCTTGTTCCAAAATTCCATTCCTGTTGGTGGTGGCAGAATTAGGTCTGGTCTCTTGAGGATAGACTCAACTGCATTAGGTTCCTTCCATGCCCACTAAGAGATCAAATCAATGAGATCATCAGTGGGCAGAGTTACCCAGGAGGTAGATGGACCAGATCCCAATGTTTCCAAGAACACAGATTCCACCAACGGAAGGATTTTGGAAGGACCAACCACCCCATTGTTTGAGGATCTCTAAATCATCTCCAAATAACACATCTTTGGGTGGTGATCTAGGAGATCCCTCCCCTTCTCAGAAACTGGTGTCTTCTATGATATGATTGCTGTGGGGAATCTAAGTGTCTCCTCTTGCACTTTCTCTTCTGGGGTACTTCCTTGGAGGGATGTTCCGGGGAAGTGTCAGAAGAAATGGTAATACCCTGCTGGGTAACCTGGACAGGTTGGACTGGCTGTCCCGGTGAAGTCAAATGTCGAGGCTCAAGGCTCAAGGACACAAGAAATGTTAAAGGAAGATCTGAGAGGGGAGAGATCTTCCATCCTGCCAAAGCAGAAAACACCCTCTCCACTACCTCAAAGGCAGACCGTCCTAGGGAGAAAGAAGTCGATGGAGCAGAGAAGCCATGCTTCCACTCCATCTGCCCCAAAGGCAATTCATCTGAGGCAGAGGTTGGAGCCAAGCTGTCCAAAGCAGAGGCTCCGAGGGGCAGAGACAGATCAAAAAACTTTGGAGTAGACTCCAACACCTCGGACCCGACCAGATCCCTACAGCTCCGACAGCCACTCTGCTCCTAACTTGTCAGAGCTGGGGCACTCAAGGAAACCCTGATATCCAAGGATAGGACTATCCTCTGATCCAATCCAGATGGTCCCTGCAAACGTGGATCCAAGGACTTGAAAACAAAGTGTTGAATCAGAGAGAAAGCCAATAATGGAGGGGTAGAGCTGACCAAGACTTCCTGACCTGAAGGAGTAAAAGCAGGGAGAACCCCCATCTGTATCTGCACCAAGAGAAACTTCATCATTCTATCCATGTCAGCTTCGGCGACAATCCTGGAAGACCAAGATGAAGCAATTGATGGTGATATGGAATGTCATCACTAGAAAGGAAAATGGGACCCAAGATGGCACTGAGTCTAAGGAATGAGAGTATTGGGTCAGCGGGAGTGATTTAGGATCCATCATACTCGGATCCAAGGACATTTTAGAGGAGCCTGTCAAAGTCTTCAAGCTGGAAGGCTTTGGATCCTACCTAAATTTTTTTTGTGGCGGCTCCACTAAGGATGGAGTTGAAGATCCTAACTTCTTTGGGGACTTTTCTGTAGCCTCCTTTGAAGTGAGGGGGATGAACCCCAGATATGGCTTCCAAAAAGGGGTAGGCAGGAGTCCCTTTAGAATCAACTTATTTTTTTGGTCCGCTATTGCTCACAGATAAAAGCTCATGCAGATACTGCATTCTACATTAAGATGGTCTGTGGCCCTAAACAACAGATGCAAAGAATCATGAGCGTCTGAACAAAGTAGCTTATGACCACACTTCCTACACTTTTTGAAGCCTTTTTTGGACATTTAGAAAAACAAAGATAGCAAGATTTTTTTTTTTTTTTTTTTTTAGAAAGGGTAAGGAGGAATGAAAACATAAAAAGTACCAACAATGGTATGAGAGAATACACCAAAGGTATAAGAGGAAAAAGTTACAAAGAGAAATGTTACATATTTTAAGTTTTAAATTTTTAAGAAAGGAGAAAAAATATCAACAATGATATTCAAAAATCCACTAAGTGTACAAAGGGATAAAAAAAAGGAAGAAAAAGTTGTTCAAATAAAACTTCGCTGGAGAGCAAAGCTGACCAAGTCTATTCGCAAAAGCAGCAAATGAGATCCAAGGTATTTTACGGGTTGATGCATTATAGGCAGGGAGGAGTTCCAAGAGTTTTCAGTTGGCCACGAGCTATAGAAACGGCGGAGATGGATCCGAGGTTCAGATCCAAACCCAATGGTTGAGGAATTGATGAAAATTGACATCAGATCAATAATTTTCCAATCTTCAAAACAAATACAAAAAATCATATACAATTTAAATAATTATGCCAAATTAGACATGAAGTGAAAACATTGGTTAAGAATACATGCAACTTATATGACAATTATTTAATATTCAGAGAAATCTTAGCCACGGTTTATATAGAAATTAAAGGCAAGATAGTATAACATAAACAAGAATTGCATTACGAAGTAACAGAAAAAAACAGGGTTATGGCATATTTAGAGAGACTCGGGGGAGAGAAACTGATTAAAGTAAGGAAGTGAGTGAAGAAAGGAAAGTAAGGTAAAGTACGACACACTGTTGGGTAAAAGTGGGTTTGAACTTCTGTGGTCAGTTTTCTTGCATTCTGTTGTAGCATTCTTTAAGGCATTAAGAGAAAAGGATGGCTCACATGGCAAAGAAACACATTCATATCCATCTCTTTATAAATAGCATGTATTTATTTATTTTTTAATTGTGAATGAGATGAGAAGCAGAGATGAAAAGGAAGATGTAATGATGTGTGTATGAGTGGTTTTCGATGACAGGTAGAATAAATGCAATTTTAACTATGGCAAATAAAACTTCTCTACTAAATCAAGGGAGAAAAAAATACAGTTGTGTTAAATAAACTTACCATAACAGTAGATATTCGAATGATCACTGCTGCAGTAGCCTTAGCTACATGGGTTATATCCTGCCATATAACAGCCAGCCAGCTTCCAAATCTTCAGGGCACCTTCCCTGTGCCCAATTATCAGGCAGCTCGAGCTGAACCGAGTAAAAGATAAGTCTGGGTGCAAAGCCCTTCAAAGCTTTCCTGCAAAGAGACAGAGGGAGGCTAAGCCCTGAAAGGGCAAAGCTAGGAACAACAAAATAAGTGTCCACACCCTGGCATAAAAAGCACATCAAAAAATGAGGACGATGGAGGTACTACTGCAGCAGTGATCATTCGAACATCTACTGGTATAGTAAGTTTTTTACAAAAATGTACTATGGTCATCACATTGATCATTGCTGCAGTAGCCTTAGCTATATGGGTAGATTACCCTATCTTACTACATTTAGGAGGTGGAAGAAGAAGAAGAGCAGATGAGCCCCTGGAGAATGTTCCTAGCAAAGTCTAATCTGGACTGGGAGAAAGAATTAAAAGTTATGTACTCACTATAACTAGGTACCTGTCTTGTCCATTTTCATTCTTCCTCAACGTATGGGTTCAGATCCGATTCTTGGAAACGACTTGGCCCCATATTCCAGACTTCGGATCCAGCTCTCGAGCTCCTCCCTCCAACCATGATGCACTATTCCATCCCCAGTACCTCCTATCAAGTTTGTTGCTGTATAACCCCATAGTTAAACAGAGACAGGTATAGCTGACAGGAAAAAGAAGGGCTGAAATCCTGAACTGTAGGTTCCAAACACAGTCCAACAGGTCTCTCCAAAAATAATGGATGGGGAATGAATGCGAGGGAAGTTGAGGAAGAATGAAAATAGACAACACAGATACCTAGTTACGGTAAGTACATAACTTTTAAATCTGATGTTGCCCTTTTCATTCTTCTTCAATATATGGGACAGAGCCCCAGCTATGTTGGTCTTGGGTGGCCCTCATGGAAGGATAGTCCAGAGTACCGCCTAAACAAAGGCGGCTCTGTTTCTAGAAATAATATCCAATTTGTAAATAGTAACAAAGGTATGAGCATTGGACCATGTAGCTGCAGCACAAATTTCATCAACAGGTGTTCTTGACCAAAAAGCAAAGGAAGCACCCATGGATCTGGTTGAATGAGCATTGGGAGGTTTAGGTAAGGTCATGCCTTGCTGAGAATAAATACAAGAAATAAAGTCTGTAATCCATTTTGTTAATTAAGCAAATGACCCATCCCCAACAGTCACATGACTTAAGTTACCTTGAATAATGTGAAATAAAGTAAAAACAACCCTTTTGAACTCATATCACCCTACAAATATTAAAAACTTAGAAAAAATGATTTACCACAATATGCAGTTAAATTGTGGTAAATCATTTTTTCTAAGTTTTTAATACTTGTAGGGTGATATGAGTTCAAAAGGGTTGCTTTTACTTTATTTTACTTTACTTCACATTATTCGATGTAATTTAAGTCATGTGACTGTTGAGGGTGGGTCATTTGCTTAATTAACTAATGAATCAAGTATGTAATTTTCTATTTAAGTGAAACTGCATCTGTGTATGTTATCGAGTCTGATGAAGTATAGGCAATTGCCTGTATGAAAGCGCTTACTCTGTTAAACGTTTGGGAGTCCTTTGTGAGCCAAGTGTCCTTTGTCATTTTTTTGTTTTATACAGAAGACAGCCTGGGCTATCTAATTATTACTGTAAGTGGAGAAACCACGCGGTTAGTTTGAGGGACTGTAATGCTGGGATGTTGGATCCCTGATGGGTGAGAAAGGAGATCCTGCGTTGGCTCCAGTATCCATGGAGTATTGCGAAGGTGAGACTGTAGGAACGAAAGGGGTACCATACTTGCCGAGGCCAGAAAGGGGCAATAAGGATTACTGAGCTCATCAGACTTACTTTCTGCAGAAATCTGAGAATTAATGGGAGAGAGGGATAAGCATAAGGAAGACCCAAGGGCCAATTGTGGTCTACAGCGTCTCTCAGTGACTCGCCCAAGGGGGGAATAAGAGCAAATTACCGTCTGCACTTCTTGTTGTGGGGAGTTGCAAAGAGGTCACAGCAAGGTTGACCCCAACAACAGAAAATCATCTTCTCCATGGATTGAGACACTACTTGTGAGTTATCAAAATGGACCTGCTTAGTTTGTCCACTAGTACATTGGTTTTGCACAGAATGTACATTGCAATTAGGAAGCTGTCTGATGAGATAATCCATTCCCACACTCTCATGGCCTCTCTGCAGAAGGGATAACATCAGAGTTCCTCCTTATTTGTTGACATACCAGACTACAAACATGTTGTCGGTCTGAACAGCAAGAGTCCCTAGAGGGAGAGCATCTCAAAATGCCTGCAATGTAAGTAGGACTGTTCTCATCTCCAGAACATTTAATATGCAGACTAGTCTCAAGAGGACCACATGCCTTGGACCGTTCTTCCCAAGAAATGCCCCCCACCCCAGGAGGGACATGTCCCTGGTCACTGTGGCCACTGGGGGAGGCAGAACAAAGGGCCAGCCTAAGACGAATATTGTCCAACTGGAAACACCAATGGATGTGTTGTTTGCAAAATGAAGGAAGCTTGACTGGAAAAGATAGGGGCTGATGCAGAATGGACCATTCCACAGCTACAGTCCACTAGAAAATACACATAAAGAAACAAGGCAAAGGAAGTAATACAATGGCTGCTACCATGGAACCTGGTGCTTGAAGTACTTATATCTTGCTGAAGGAGATGGATGTGAAAGATGATGAGGAACCCTACTTCATGCAGCTCAATGAGTGTGTATATACCTTTAAGAAGCTATCCAAGGGCTTGCACTAAAGTATAAATACTGACCATATGTGAGCCAGCGGTAGCGTTGTTGCCTCACAGCAAGAGGTTCTCTCGTTCAATTCTCGGCTGGAGTGCGGGGAGTGCCTTCTGTGTGGAGTCTGCATGTCCTCCCCGCGGTTGGGTGGGCATTCAAAAGACATGCGTAAATTGGCGTGCCTTTGTTGAAGGTTGAATGTCAAGCTGGCACCTCGGCATTCGTGAAAATCTACTGCCAATCATTAGCAGACCGGAGTTCAGCTGTGGTGACCCCTAACCAGAAAAATCCGAAAGACAACAACATGTGAGCCTGGCTGCCTTTTTATGGGAGCCAGAAGGAAAATCAAGAAACACACCCAATATACAGCAGTGAATATTTCCCGTTGTGTGTAAATTTCGCAAATCAGATCAGAAATTAATTTCCAGTATTAAAACTTGCTCAGTACTCTTTACTTTCGTATAATATGAAACCAGGAATACAATGCATTCTAAACGATATTTGCATAAACCGACATGTACAACATTGATAAAAATATTCAGATTACTACAGAAAATGTTTGAAATAAAGTTTGAATTGATAAAATGAATAAAATAAAAAGGAAACAATCACATTTTCGCAAAGCATATGTATTTTGTATTAAGCAAAGATGTATAACGCACTTGTATGTTTGTGCAGTGTTACAGTAAAGCTAGTTCACAAAGTACAGACATTACAAAGCATATTTTGCAGAGTACAGCCATTACAGAGCATACTTTTCAAAGTGCAGTATTTCAAAGAGTTTATTGTGCATTTAAATGTTGTTAAAAGCTCAGAGAACAGTTTGCTCGTACATACATACAGGGGCCATATTTTCAGTCTGTTTGGGTATACTTTGTGGGCATGGCAGACCGATTTCAAAAATGCAATGCACTTATATTTGACAGTAATACTGCGGAGAACTGAAGACTGAGCAAGAGTACGACATTTTCCTACAGGCTGCATTTTCTGATAAAGATGACCGTACAAAGGCATTTATTATACTTAATTTAGCTGGGTCAGAAGCCATAGAAAGGCTACGTTCATTTGTGTATGCACCTGCTGTTTATACTGGAGAGGGGGGGAAAAAACATTGTACTGTTGTACCGGCTGAGTCAAGGGAGGACATACAGTGCTTAAAATGTAAATATAGAGAAATGTGTAACCCCCCCCCAGACAAATGTTACAATGGAAAGGCACTTATTTTACACAAGGGATCAAAACCTGGTGAAACTTTGTGCCATATCATCACATCGAATGGTAATAAGTTTGAACGCCCTTTGTTTGAACCGAAAAGTCCAAAAGCCCTAAACCGCGAAGTTATGAACATCGATTTTTTTCCCAGGGAAAAAAAAAAAAATCGGTGGGCTGTCTTCGGGGCTTTGCTATATCCTCTACTGTAGTGTGATCCCGGAGTTGGTATATTTAAGTGGGGATGGGTGCACAGCCCCACACTTCAGTTTGTTTTAAAGTTGTGATTTTTTTTTTTTCACTGAGCAGTGATTTTTTTTTTCCCTGGGAAAAAAATTGCTGTTCCGTGAGTTCGCTGTTTAGGGTTTTTCAGACCTTTAGGTTCGAACAAAGGGCGTTCAAACTTATCACCATTTGATGTGGTGATACAGACTAGAAACTTTTGCAGCATATATAACTGACCTGAGAAGTTAGGCTAAAATGTGCAGATTTGGTGATTTAAGGGATGAGTTGATAAAAGACAGACTTGTGTGTGATATAAAAGATAATGCTGTTAGAAAGATTTTGCTTTGTGACAGTGATTTAATTTTGAATAAGGCCATTCAGATATGTCCGACATTACAGCTTACAGAAAAGCACACAAATATGCTTACAAATGAGAGCAGCTTCAGAAGGCACAGTGATAAAGCTCATGATGATAGTATGCAGCATGTGGCTAAAAAAAAACTGTCCCAAGCATGGCAGCTGTAACCCCTGCAGCATCTACTGGTAAACCCCAGAATTTTCTAGCACATTCCAGAGGCTGCACAGTCTCAGTGAAGCATAAGAGTGAAACAATTAAGTAAAGAGGTCTGGTGCAGACTAGGGCGACTCCCCACACAGCTCGAACAATAAACTGAACAGCGAAAAAAGTGTAGATAGCGATAAGAACTTCCACAGTTTACATCCACAGATTTTATTACGAAAATACTTCCACCAGTTACATCCACAGGTTAAGCGCTTTGAACTGCATGAATCACAGTCTTCATCAGAACCAGATAACTAGACAATTTTCCTGTTTATATACAATTTACTTGAAAAAAGGCGCCAATTCAATTAAAGCAATAGCTCTCCATTGAAAAACTTTTTAAAAAAATATATATCGAATCATCTAAGTTACTGAATCAAATAAAAAACTAGATATATACGATTGTATTAATGATGCATTATACTAGTAACATAAAAATATATTGCATGAGAATCATAATATAAAAAAACTAATAAATATTAAAATGTTAAAATAAGGTCACAATACATACCATTCCATTACTACCATAAATATGTGTACATATAATAAAATATACTACTTAACCTAATATTAAAAAAGGTTTTAAACTAATACTATCATTGATATCAGGTAATCTAGTGGCATCAGTATATATTTGCCACTTGCTTTCTTTCAATGCTAAGGACATTTTCCAGTCCCCTCCATATAAAAAACTAGTGACCTGGTCAATTATTGCAAATTTAAATAAATGCTCCCCACCTTTCTCTTGCATATGCCTATATAAAGCATTGTTCTTATCCTGTACTTGAATTTTATAATAATGTAATAATGTTCATAGATACGTTTTTTCAATTGCCTCTCTTTTACCTATGTAAAATGCAGGGCAGGCAGAACAGGTGGCAAGGTATACCACCTGTTTGGTGTTACAGTTACCTGCCCTACACCTCACAAAGGTGTTGTTAATATCTGTCAATCTGATGAATACAACTTCATTAATACGACTACATTGTTTACATGTTCCACATTTTTTAGTAACAGTTTCTTTAGTGTTTTTTTTCTTTTCCAAAGCTGTCAGCTCTTTCTAATAATCTTTTCAGATTAGGAGCTGTTTTGTACACAAAAGTTGGATAACTCCCTAATTTTGTACCTATATGGTTAGAGGTCGCTATCAAATCCCAATGTCTGCATACTATATCCTTTATATAATTTACATACGGTGTGTACATTAACACACACACCCTGTTATAGACAGCATCCCTAGAATCATCTTCCAATTTAACCAAATTTTGATTAAATTTACCCATCAAAGGAATATATTTTTTACCCCACTGTTTGGAGACATAATTTATTGTGTCCTTTAACATTCTCGCAGGATATCCCCTATCTTCAAACATCCTAAAAATCCCCTGCAATTCAACATCCATAACTTCCCTTGTGGATGACATACGTGCCGCTCTAACACATTGCCCTTTAACGACATTTTTAAAAATATATGAAGGATGATTACTATTGAACTGAATGTAATCATTTGAGAAAGTTGTTTTCCTATATATCCTTGATGTAAAACCTTCATCCGTATGGCTTATAAGTGTGTCTAAATAAGCAATTGCTTTGCTACTTAAATTGTGTGCGAACCTTAAAAATTGTGTGGTACTGTTTATATACTCCATAAATTCACCTATGGTCTCCTTATTACCCTTCCATAATATAAATAAATCATCTAGATATCTAGCATAGAATGCTATATCTCTATAAAACCTGCTTTTAAATAAAAAATCTGATTCCCATTCCAACATTACAAGGTTGGCAAAAATGGAGGCACAAGACGCCCCCATAGCAACACCCTTGCTCTGCCTAAAATATTCACCTTGGAATGTGATATAATTACGGTCAAGTACTAAAGCCATCATGTCCGTTATTAAGTTGATCTTATCCCAACTTAAAACAGAAAATTTTCTCAGACTGTTACAGAAATATTCTAGTCCGATATCCTTAGGTATACTTGAAAATAAGTCTATAATGTCTATTGTCAGATAAGTCAGACCTACATTCCACAAATCAGGTGTAAGTTTCCCTAAAAAGTTCCAAGAATCTATCATTAAATGTGGGATATGCCTATACACGTGTTTTGTCCATCTATCAATAACCACCCCTATATTAAATGTTTTAGACTTAGAACCCGATATAATAGCTCTAAAAGGAGGGTTTTCTATAGATTTATGGACCTTAGGTATACCAATAATTTTGGCCAAAATAGGATAATCAATTTTCATATACATATATATTTCATTTGAAATTCTATAATCCAATAAATATTCTTCTAAGGCCAAATCAATTCTTTTATATCCAATGTTTATTTGATTAATAGAAACTTCCTCATAGTTACCAGACTCATGTAATATATTGCTTATTTGCATATTGTAATCCAACGTATGATAAACTACGATGCCTCCCCCCTTATTGGGCTTCATGATTCTTATGTCTTTATTATGTATCAACTGATTCAGACAATTCCGTTCATTCACTGTTAAATTATCTTGATATATATTATTATATGAATTATCTTTTTTATTCCTAATTATTTTGTTAAACCAATATATATCTTTGCATACCATTTTTTCAAATTGTGCTACTTGCAAATTTGATACTGGGATATATGAACTTTTTTTCCTGAGTTCATTATTCCTAATTGTATCTTTATTAGTATCACTTAGTCCAAATTGTAACACTAAATTCAGCCTTCTGCAGTAAAATTTAATCTCCTTAATAGTGTCCACTAAATTAATACCTGTCGTAGGAACAAATTTCATGCCTTTACTTAACAGTTGAACTAGTACCTTACTAATGTCTAAATCTGTGTAATTAAACACATTAAAACCATTGTGTGTACTTAATGAGTAACATCCTCTTTACAATTAAACTTCTACATCCAAAACATTTCTCTGTTGAATACCATCATCAATCTGTAACTCAACTGACTGTTGTGTGGTATTAATATTAAGGGGATGGGGTACCAATTCTAACTCCTTATTCTCAATGTCATTTATCTTACTACTTTGTTCCACTGGTTGTACTGTCTCTTGGGGACTGGAAAAAAATCTTCCCCCTTGAAAATTCTCTTCTCTTTCCACACTTGTTAATCTATTTCTATTACTCATATATCTCTCCTTTCGTGTATTGCCTCTATCCTGTGGCCACACATAAGCTCTATTATTCTGATATACTTCTATATCTCGTTGGATCTTCCTATTTTTCCTATGATAGATACTATTTGCTTTATTTTCAGCTAATGTGAATTGCTTATTATATAATTCCTTCCATGTTTCAAATTCCATATGTCTAACTATATTATCATTCAAGCCTTCCACCTCACTAACTAAAGTGGGCAGCTTTTCATCATTTAATTTGATAAGTAATTCCATATATGAAAATCCAAAACCATCAAATAAATTATTGAATTCATTCATAACTACCGCTTTATAATCAAAACCTAATGGTAGTTTGAAAAACCTCAATCCCTTAGGTACCACCTTAATTTTAAGGCATTTGGACAAACATGCATTATCAATTTCTACATTCTTAATTTGTAGCAATTTTTACCCAAAGAAAATATCATTTCTTTCAAAGGTTCATTAGTATAACTAACACGCCTCCCTTCAACATAATTGCTTTCCTCCGTGTTAGTTATACTAATGAACCTTTGAAAGAATTAGAAGTTATGTACTCACCACAACGTTCCATCTGAGTAGGTGACTTCATTTGGATGCAACCTGTGGGTATCGGATCCGACCTCGGATCAGAGCCGGCATTTCAAAAGCTTTAGGCTCCGAGCTCCTAGCTCCTCCCTCTACCCATAATCCCCTGCCAAGCCCTAACTGACCTCAGATTGAGTTTGCCTATATAATACTAAAATAAAAGTATCTAAATAGATGCATAAACTCTCGTTGTATAAAGGTCAGGGGGATGGAGGGGGGGATGGTTGCATCCAAATGAAGTCACCTACTCAGATGGAACGTTATGGTGAGTACATAACTTCTAAATCTGAAGTAGGCAGACTTCATTTGTCTGCAACCTGTGGGACAGAGTCCCCAGCTACCTAAATCTTGGGCCGTCATGGAAGGATGTTCCGGAGCACCGCTGAACCAAAGGATGCTCTTCCCCTGGAAACAACATCCACCTTATAATGAGAAATAAAGGTATGAGACGAGGCCCAAGTGGCTGCCGCGCAGATATCATCCAATGGTACTCGGGACTTAAACGCGGCTGACGTGGAAACTGCCCTAGTAGAATGAGCCGTAACCCTTTGAGGAGCAGGCCTACCTGAAGTGTCATAAGCCTGCAGAATACAATTAGCAATCCATCTCGATAGTGTGACTTTGGAAACTGCTTTGCCCAAAGCGAATTTAGCAAAGGAGACGAACAGCTGATCTGATTGTCTATGACCAGCCTGAATGTAAAAGCGCAATTGTCTATGAACATCTAAAGAATGCAGCTTATATTCTCCTTTGTTTTTGTACTTGGGGAAAAACACAGGTAAGTTGATTGATTGGTTAATATTAGATTCCGAAGAAACTTTTGGAAGAAAAGATGGATTGGTCCTGAGGCACACCCTATCTGGAAAGAAGGAAAGGTAAGGCGGTTTGATGCATAGAGCCTGAAGTTCCGACATTCTTCTGGCTGATGTGATAGCTACCAAGAAGGCAGTCTTCCAGGAAAGGTACTTTAGATCTGCAGAAGCTGCAGGCTCAAAGGGAGGAGCAGTAAGGGCCTGTAGAACTAAGGATAGGTCCCAAGGTGGTACAGCTTCTTTGACTAGTGGCCTCAACAGAAAAACTCCTTTGAGAAAGGTCTTACAAAGTTTCACAGTCATGAGGGGAGCTGACTCATGACCCATATGATAATGGGAAATCGCTGCCATTTGTACCTTTACCGTGGAAGAACTAGCCCCTTGATGAAAGAGGTCTGTTAAGAAATCCAGCACCGCAGACATAGGTGCTGAAAAAGGATCCATACTTTTCTGGACCGCCCAAATAGAAAACCTTTTCCATTTGCTCCGATAAACCTTCCTAGTAGAAGGTTTATGAGCCGCCACTAAAATGGCCTTGACAGGTGACGAGATACCGGGAGTCTCCATCAAGGATGGAACTGGAGCAGCCAGGCTGCCAATTTCAGGGTGTGTTGATTCGGGACCGGAAGTTCTAGAGGATGGGAGATGAGATCCGGGATCAGATCCAGAATCCAGGGCGGATTCACTTTGTGAGACCATAGATAAGGGAACCAGGGCTGACGAGGCCAGAACAGGGCAATGAGAATCATTCTGCTTCCCAAACTGTTGGCTTTCTGCAAGAGCCTCTGCATCAGAGGTAGTGGAGGATAGGCATAAAGGAGACCGGGAGGCCAAGCATGCACCAGAGCGTCTCTCGGGGATTCCCCAGGTGGGGGAAGTAGAGCAAAGAAACTGTCGCATTTGGCGTTTGAGTGAGAAGCAAAAAGATCACAACAGGGTTGCCCCCAGACGGCAAAAATCTTCTTTGCTACCAGAGGATTGAGAGACCACTCGTGCGGGGAAAGAATGGTGCAACTGAGCTTGTCCGCAAGGATGTTGGATTTTCCCGGAATGTGCACTGCTACAAGAAAGCGTTTGGTGGAAATTGCCCATTCCCAGACTCTCATGGCCTCTCGACAAAGGGGATAGGACCTGGTTCCTCCCTGCTTGTTGATGTACCAGACTACCGACATGTTGTCTGTCTGGATTGCAATAGTCCCCGTAGGAAGAAGGCTGTGAAGTGCTTGCAACGCTAGGAGCACCGCCCTCATCTCCAGGACATTTATATGCAACGAGGTCTCTGAGGTGTTCCACGTGCCTTGGACAATCTTGCCCGCAGAATGCCCCCCCCACCCGAGGCGAGAAGCGTCCGTGGTCACCGTGGCTCGGGGGAATGCTGCACAAAAGGGTCTCCCTGCTAGAGGCTCCGGAGACTGGAGCCACCAAAACAGGGAGTCCTTGCATGCCTTGCTGACCGCTATTGGGCTGTTGAGAGAGGAGTATAGCGGGGACCAGTGGACCTGTAGGGTCCATTGAAGAACCCGCATGTGTAAGCGAGCATGAAGAAGAAGTGGAATAGCTGCTGCCATTGAACCCAGGGCCCTCAGGACCGAAGCCACCGTCGGAAACGGTTGTAGGACTGCTGTGATATGACACTTCTGGCTGGACAGCCTGTCTGGGGTGAGGAAGACCCACATTGATCTTGTGTCCAACCTTCCTCCTATGAAATCTATAAGTTGTGTGGGGTGCAGTAAAGATTTCTCCCAGTTTATGGTGATGCCCAGCCTTGGGGCTATAAGAAGGAAATAGTCCCTGGCTGAGCACAGTAGATGCCTTGATGATGCCGTTAGGAGCCAGTCGTCCAGGTACGGAAAGACCTGTAATCCCTGGAGTCTCAGGTGGGCCACTACCACTGCTAGTACCTTGGTGAACACCCTGGGGGCAGAGGTGAGACCGAAGGGGAGGACCCTGAACTGGTAGTGGCTGGCTCCCAGCCGGAAGCGAAGGAACCTCCTGGACCGTCTGTCCATCCAAATGTGGTAGTACGCATCCTTGAGGTCGATAGAGCACATCCAATCGTTCTCCCGCAAGAGGGGGAGTATAGATTGTAGGGTGACCATCCGGAACTTTTGCTTGGTTACTGACAGGTTCAATAGGGAAAGGTCTAAGATCGGTCTCAAGTCCCCCGTATTCTTTGGCACCAAGAAGAACCTGGAGTAAAACCCTGATCCGGTCTGATCTCGGGGGACGCGTTGGATGGCTCTTTTTACTAGCAGCTGCTCGATTTCGACAGCTGCTGCCCACCTTTGGTCGAGTGGTACATCGGGGAGGCTGCGGGGAGGCTGCGGAATCTGGGGATTTTGCTCAGGGGAATGGTATAACCTCTGGATATCACACGAAGCACCCAACAGTCTGTTGTGATGGACTCCCAAGAAGTCAGGTGCCTCGAAAAACGTCCCCAACTTCCTCCAGAGACAGACAGTTGGGCAACCCTTCAGGGCTGTTGCGTGGGTCTGTCAGAGAAAGGTTCTCTGGACCCAAAGTTTCTAGGAGCCCCTCTGCCTCTAGGACGGCGACCTCCCTGTCCTCCTCTGCCATGGAAGGACTGGTTATCCGGAGCAGGTTGGGACTGCTGCGACTTCCGGAACCACATCTTCTTCTGTCCCTTTTGGTTCTTCGAGAAGGACCTCTGGGGAGCTGAGAAGCGGACTCCGACGGCAGACAGCGTCTTCCCGTCCTTCTCGCTCTGGACTAACGTTTCGCGAACAGTTTTGCCAAACAGGGCAGAACCATCAAAGGGGGCATTCGCGAATGTCGCCTTGAAGGGCTCTGCGAAATCACAGTGGCGGAGCCAGGCCTGACGCCTCATGACTAGGCCCGCTCCGCTAGCTCTAGCGGCTCCCTCGGTAGCGTGAGAAAGTAGCCGCATAGACGTATTGCAAACCGCTCTAAGAGTGGCCATACGGGTTGAATACACTTGTTTGTCCTCACCCGATATGGACTCTGGGGGGGATGCAGCGTACTCTTTAATCAGGTCCCGCTGCATCCTGATAACATGTGCCATGTAGTTCAGCGCTCTCAAAGAGAAAGTTGCTGAACTAAAAACACGCTTCCCGATGTGATCCATCGAGCGGGACTCCTTGCCCAGATGATGCATAGAAGGACTCTCCTGTGCCAACTCCTTCTTCGTGGCTGCAGCCATCATCATGGCATCTACCGGGGGGCCCTTACTCCAGTGAGTGCGGTCCGCCGGGGGGCTCAGGATACGGTCAGGACACTTGGGTATAGGCTCAACGGTGTCCGGATCCTTCCATGCTCTGGTGGATATAAGGTCCACCAGAGGATCGGCAGGAGGGGACACCCAAGAGGTAGATGGGCCCGCCTCGAATGCCTCCAAGAACACAGACTCGTCTGAGGAGGCCTTGGGGCAGACCACCCCGATCCTTAACATTTCCATAATATCTCCAAAGGAGATGTCTTCCGGGGTGATCTTGGGAGCCCTCCCCTTCATCCAAGTCTGTGTCTTCGTAATGGACTCTGGGGAGTCCATGTGCCTCCTTTTGCACTTACGCTTCCGAGGCACTTCCTCGGGGGGACTGTCCGAGGAGTCCTCTTCAGCAGCTAGATGTTCCAAGGGAACTACTTGGGACATCGAGGAGGGCTGTCCTTGGGACCGGCTGATGGGAGCCTGACCCAACTGCAAAGGAGTGCGGGGTGGAGCCGTGGCAGGGACCGAGGGTCCGGTAGTCCTCAACAGCGCCCTTTCCACTACGTCGAAGGCCGAGGGGGAGCCAACTTCTCTAAGCCCCGATAGCCGACCCACACTCGGATCAGACGCACGGACCGGAGTCGGAGCCGAAACCGTCGGATCCGAGAGACCGGTGTGCTCCGACTTAGACGGAGCTGAAGACACACCAGCTCCCTCGGATCCGAGGCACGGCCCACGGCTCCGAGAGGTCGGGACCAAAGTACCCGAAGCACTCAAGGGATGGGTCGGATCCGAGGTGCGCCGACCTATCGGATCCAACCCACCCCCGGATCCAACTCTGCCCGGCACCGAGAGCTCCGAACCCGGGGTGTGGGTCGGAGAAGGAGCCAAGGGGGCGAAAAAAGGGGTCGAAGCCCCTCCCAGATGGGGGGGCTAAGAGCACTCCCATTTGCATTTGGGCCTGGATGAAACGCCTCATCATCCGGTCCATATCTGCTTCGCTCATGGAAAAGGTGGATCTAGATGAGGCCACCGAAGCGGACCTAGACAGCCGCCTCGGGGACCTCACAGAAAGGCTAGCCTCCTCCTCCTCAGGCCCAGAAGAGAACCGAGGGGAGTGGAGCCGAGGAGGAGGAGATCTAGAAGACACAGGGGAGGCCCGTTTAGACGGAGGAGCCGATCTTGAGGTCTCGGCTCTCCGTTTATGGTGCCTCTCCCTGTGTCTCTCCTTTTTCTCTTTCTCCCTTGAAGTCTCCCTCTCCTCCGGCTATTTTGAGGGAGGTTGAGTCCCAGCCGGGGGAGGGGAGACCACAGCACCCGCTGAAGGCTGCTGACTAGTAGGGGCAGAGGCCGGAGCCGCATCTGAAGGGAGAAGTCCCGCCAGAACAAGCTTCGACCTCCGCTCCCTTAAAACTCGGGGGTTGAACCCTGTCCAGATGGTACAACCAGATGACAGGTGTTCAACCCCCAAGCATTTAACGCACCGAGTGTGGCCATCTACTGGGGACAGCTTATGGCCACACTCGGTACATTTAGAGAATACTGCCTTATGGGCTTCAGACATCTTAAGCCCTAACAGGCCTAAAACACACACAAACACACAAACTACGCAAAACCCGAGAAAAATTAAAAAGATAGAGAGAGGAAAGCCTAACACATACACTTCTAACTAATCAAATTAAAAAAGTTAAAGTTTTCCAAAAATTTTCTGTCAAAATGCTTATCTGTAACCAGGAGCTCGAGGAGTCCATTGCAACTTGAAAGCGGCAAACGAAATCTGAGGTCAGTTAGGGCTTGGCAGGGGATTATGGGTAGAGGGAGGAGCTAGGAGCTCGGAGCCTAAAGCTTTTGAAATGCCGGCTCGGATCCGAGGTCGGATCCGATACCCACAGGTTGCAGACAAATGAAGTCTGCCTACTTCAGATATTATATTTTCTTTGGGTAAAAAATTGCTACAAATTAAGAATGTAAAAATTGATAATGCATATTTGTCCAAATGCCTTAAAATTAAAGTGGTACCTAAGGGATTGAGGTTTTTCAAACTACCATTAGGTTTTGATTATAAAGCGGTAGTTATGAATGAATTCAATAATTTATTTGATGGTTTTGGATTTTCATATATGGAATTACTTATCAAATTAAATGATGAAAAGCTGACCACTTTAGTTAGTGAGGTGGAAGGCTTGAATGATAATATAGTTAGACATATGAAATTTGAAACATGGAAGGAATTATATAATAAGCAATTCACATTAGCTGAAAATAAAGCAAATAGTATCTATCATAGGAAAAATAGGAAGATCCAATGAGATATAGAGGTATATCAGAATAATAGAGCTTATGTGTGGCCACAGGATAGAGGCAATACATGAAAGGAGAGATATATGAGTAACAGAAATAGATTAACAAGTGTGGAAAGAGAAGAGAATTTTCAAGGGGGAAGATTTTTTTCCAGCCCCCAAGAGACAGTACAACCAGTGGAACAAAGTAGTAAGATAAATGACATTGAGAATAAGGAGTTAGAATTGGTACCCCATCCCCTTAATATTAATACCACACAACAGTCAGTTGAGTTACAGATTGATGATGGTATTCAACAGAGAAATGTTTTGGATGTAGAAGTTGAAGTTATTAATTGTAAAGAGGATGTTACTCGTATATTAAGTACACACAATGGTTTTAATGTGTTTAATTACACAGATTTAGACATTAGTAAGGTACTAGTTCAACTGTTAAGTAAAGGCATGAAATTTGTTCCTACAACAGGTATTAATTTAGTGGACACTATTAAGGAGATTAAATTTTACTGCAGAAGGCTGAATTTAGCGTTACAATTTGGACTAAGTGATACTAATAAAGATACAATTAGGAATAATGAACTCAGGAAAAAAGTTCATATGTCCCAGTATCAAATTTGCAAGTAGCACAATTTGAAAAAATGGTATGCAAAGATATATATTGGTTTAACAAAATAATTAGGAATAAAAAAGATAATTCATATAACAATATATATCAAGATAATTTAACAGTGAATGAACAGAATTGTCTGAATCAGTTGATACATAATAATGACATAAGAATCATGAAGCTCGATAAGGGGGGAGGCATCGTAGTTTATCATACGTTGGATTACAATATGCAAATAAGCAATATATTACATGAGTCTGGTAACTATGAGGAAGTTTCTATTAATCAAATAAACATTGGATATAAAAGAATTGATTTGGCCTTAGAAGAATATTTATTGGATGATAGAATTTCAAATGAAATATATATGTATATGAAAACTGATTATCCTATTTTGGCCAAAATTATTGGTATACCTAAGGTCCATAAATCTATAGAAAACCCCCCTTTTAGACCTATTATACTGGGTTCTAAGTCTAAAACATTTAATATAGGGGTGGTTATTGATAGATGGACAAAACACGTGTATAGGCATATCCCACATTTAATGATAGATTCTTGGAACTTTTTAGGGAAACTTACACCTGATTTGTGGAATCTAGGTCTGACTTATCTGACAATAGACGTTATAGACTTATTTTCAAGTATACCTAAGGATATCGGACTAGAATATTTCTGTAACAGTCTGAGAAAATTTTCTGTTTTAAGTTGGGATAAGATCAACTTAATAACGGACATGATGGCTTTAGTACTTGACCATAATTATATCACATTCCAAGGTGAATATTTTAGGCAGAGCAAGGGTGTTGCTATGGGGGCATCTTGTGCCCCCATTTTTGCCAACCTTGTAATGTTGGAATGGGAATCAGAATTTTTATTTAAAAGCAGGTTTTATAGAGCTATAGCATTCTATGCTAGATATCTAGATGATTTATTTATATTATGGAAGGGTAATAAGGAGACCATAGGTGAATTTATGGAGTATATAAACAGTACCACACAATTTTTAAGGTTCACACACAATTTAAGTAGCGAAGGAATTGCTTATTTAGACACATTTATAAGCCATACGGATGAAGGTTTTACATCAAGGATATATAGGAAAACAACTTTCTCAAATGATTACATTCAGTTCAATAGTAATCATCCTTCATATATTTTTAAAAATGTCGTTAAAGGGCAATGTATTAGAGCGGCATGTATGTCATCCACAGGGGAAGTTATGGATGTTGAATTGCAGGGGATTTTTAGGATGTTTGAAAATAGGGGATATCCTGTGAGAATGTTAAAGGACACAATAAATTATGTCTCCAAACAGTGGGGTAAAAAATATATCCCTTTGATGGGTAAATTTAATCAAAATTTGGTTAAATTGGAAGATGATTCTAGGGATGCTGTCTATAACAGGGTGTGTGTGTTAATGTACATACCGTATGTAAATTATATAAAGGATATAGTATGCAGACATTGGGATTTGATAGCGACCTCTAACCATATAGGTACAAAATTAGGGAGTTATCCAACTTTTGTGTACAAAACAGCTCCTAATCTGAAAAGATTATTAGAAAGAGCTGACAGCTTTGGAAAAGAAAAAAACACTAAAGAAACTGTTACTAAAAATGTGGAACATGTAAACAATGTAGTCGTATTAATGAAGTTGCATTCATCAGATTGACAGATATTAACAACACCTTTGTGAGGTGTAGGGCAGGTAACTGTAACACCAAACAGGTGGTATACCTTGCCACCTGTTCTGCCTGCCCTGCATTTTACATAGGTAAAACAGAGAGGCAATTGAAAAAACGTATCTATGAACATTATTATAAAATTCAAGTACAGGATAAGAACAATGCTTTATATAGGCATATGCAAGAGAAAGGTGGGGAGCATTTATTTAAATTTGCAATAATTGATCAGGTCACTAGTTTTTTATATGGAGGGGACTGGAAAATGTCCTTAGCATTGAAAGAAAGCAAGTGGCAAATATATACTGATGCCACTAGATTACCTGGTATCAATGATAGTATTAGTTTAAAACCTTTTTTAATATTAGGTTAAGTAGTACATTTTATTATATGTACACATATTTATGGTAGTAATGGAATGGTATGTATTGTGACCTTATTTTAATATTTATTAGTTTTTTTTATATTATGATTCTCATGCAATATATTTTTATGTTACTAGTATAATGCATCATTAATACAATCGTATATATCTAGTTTTTTATTTGATTCAGTAACTTAGATGATTCGATATATATTTTTTTAAAAAATTTTTCAATGGAGAGCTATTGCTTTAATTGAATTGGCGCCTTTTTTCAAGTAAATTGTATATAAACAGGATAATTATCTAGTTATCTGGTTCTGATGAAGACTGTGATTCATGCAGCTGAAAGCGCTTAACCTGTGGATGTAACTGGTGGAAGTATTTTCGTAATAAAATCTGTGGATGTAAACTGTGGAAGTTCTTATCGCTATCTACACTTTTTTCACTATTCAGTTTATTGTTCGAGCTGTGTGGGGAGTCGCCCTAGTCTGCACCAGACTTCTTTACTTAATTGTTTCAGTGGTGGATTACATTGTTGCTTTTTTTAAGCATAAGAGTGAGTCAACAAAAGGATTCATGGTTGCCCCCACTCCTAATGTACCAAATTTCAATGTCAACTGTTTTTACTGCGGCAGTAATTATGAATATAAAAGGGAAACATTTTTAGGTTTTGGTCAACAATGCCACAAATGTAACAAATGGAATAACTTCAAAAGATTTTGTAAATCAAAAGGCCACACACTTTCATTAAAAGGGAACATTTTAAGAAACGAGTTAATCATTGTGACAAGCCTACTCCTTATGTTGATGGTGTGTCAGTGCTTCATGAAACGGTCATTGCAGTAGATTTAAGGGCAAAGAATGAAGTATTTTGTACTGTTTTGATAAATGGAAAACCCACAAGAGCTCAAAGTTGACAAGTTCTAAGTGCAGTGTTAGGTCTGCAGAAACGTCTGCTAGAGTGGGTAAAAGTGAAAGGCTTGATTTGGCAAGGTGTGCGAAACCTGTTGCTTATGGAGGTATAGAAATTTAAACCGAAGGTTCAGTTGTGCTTTTATGTTACTCTGCAAGAAGAAGCTACGACTTGTTATTTTATGGGTCAAATGGCATGTTCAGTCATTAATAGGGCACAGAGGCTCTTTGAAAATGGGACTGCTTTCATTTAACTAGGAAGTCCATCATGTTAGTTTAAAAGTCCACTACTCTAATTTTGCACAGCACATTTTTTCTAACTATGCTGATCTTTTCCAAGACAAACTAGGCAAACTTCCAGTTGTGTATTCCATGAGGTTAAACCCAGAGGTCAGTCCAGTTATCAGGCCAGCATGTAAAGTTCCACTAGCCATGCAGGACAGAGCCAATGCAGAGTTAGATAAAATTGTGCAACAAGGTGTAATTTGTCCAGTTAAAACTTCAACAGAATGGGTGTCTTCCATGCTGGTAGCTCATAAGAAAAGCTCAGATGATATAAGAATACGTATTGACCCATGAGATTTGAACAAAGCGCTAAAAAGACCTCATCATCCAATGTGCACAGTCGAAGAAGTCGCAGCCTTGATGCCAAATACCACTATTTTTTATGTCTTAGATGCAAGAAGTAATTTTGGCAAATTCAACTTGACAGAAAATCCTCACTGCTCACTACTTTCAGTACTCCATTTGGTAGGTACAGATTTGTAAGAATGCCATTTGGGATAAATTCTGCAAGTGAAGTCTTTCAGCGTTCTATTGAGCAATTTTTTTCTGGGTATCCTTGTGCTATTGTAATAGACGACATACTGGTCAGAGGGCATGATGAAGCAGAGCATGATAGAAACCTCACAAATGTTCTAGAAAGGGCACGTGAAGTGAATCTTAAGCTCAATGCACAGAAATGCAGATTCAGGCTACAAGAAGTTTCTTGTGTTGGGCACTTACAAGTACAGGCCTACAACCAGACCCTACAAAGCAAACGGCCATTCTCAAGATGCCAGCTCCAGGCAACATGCATGCCCTGCAACGTTTTCTTGGAAAGGTCAACTACCCAGGCAAGTTCATTCCAGAATTGAGTCAACTTTCAGCACCACTCAGAGAGCTGACACGTAAATATATATCCTGGTCTTGGCTACAGCAACACCAAAGAGCATATGAAGTCCTGAAACAGAGAATTGCTAGTCCACCAACGTTCAGATATTATGATGATCACAACCCTGTTACACTTTCCTGTGATGCTTTGAAATTTGGTAATGGTGCAGTCATTTTACAAGAGGATCAACATACTGCCTGTGCATCAAGAACTCTTACCCAAACTGAACAGCAGTATGCCCAGACTGAGAAGGAGCTTTTGGCAATTGTGTTTGCATGCTCAAAGTTCCATGATTATGTTTATGGTAGACCTATCCAGATCGAAACAGACCACCAATCATTAGTCACTACTCTGAGAAAGCCAATGCATTCAGTTCCAGCCAGACTGCAACATATGATGCTGAGATTGCAAAAGTACAATTTCAATCCTGTCTACAAGAAAGGCAAATTTCTTTACCTTGCTGATACATTGTCCAGATCACCCAGAAATACCACTGAACAGCATGACAATCAAGGTTCTCAATCGAATTAAGATTCTGAAGTAATGGAAGTGCAAAATTTTTCTTCCACACATCTTGATAAGTGGAGAGAACACACAGCCACAGATCCAGTTTTACAAAGGCTCAACCACTTTATCAATCAAGGATAGCCATCAAAGCAATCTAGTTTACCTCAAGAACTGTAACCTTACTTTCCATACAGAGATGAGACTTTGTCTGACAAATGTATCATAATGAAAGGTCCGAAAGTAATTGTTCCAAAGTCCTTGGAACCAGAGCACTTATGCGAGTGCATGGATCGTGCTGTCCCTAACAGAACCAAGATACTATCCTCCAAAAAAAAAGAAGCCAATCTGGTGGTCCCCTACCATAAACAAACTCTACAACAGAAGAAAGAAACTGTTGCAAAAAACGAGTAAAACCCCATGACTGGAAGAACTCCCTGGTCAGCCTCAATAAGAAACGGAGATCCCTCATAAAATCCTGCAAAGCTAGTTATGAAAACAAAATCGCCACTGATTCTAAAGACAACTAAAAAGCATTCTACAGCTATGTCAAGAATCTCAATGGCAACACTCAGATCTGCTCTGATTTACAGCACAATGTCACTAAATATACAGAACTAACTGATATTGCCAACATCCTGGCAGATAGGTTCAGTGCTAACTTTACCTCCCCCTCACCCCCTACCTCCCCCTCAGTGCTAACATTACCTCCCCCTCACCCCCTACCTCCCCCTCACCCCCTAAAGGGTCCATCGCTATACCAGAAGAATGCAACGTTCCTGTAATCACATCTGCACAGGTAAAAAAACACACTCTCCAAAGCCAAGAACACAGCATCCATGGGACCTGACAATATCCCAGGCTGCGTTCTACATGAACAACAGAATGAACTGGCACCCCACCTAAGTACCATGTTCAATCATAGCCTCACCTCAGGCTTTGTGCCCACTGAATGGCACACAGCGATGGTTATCCCACTCCACAAAGGGGGAGCCACCATAGACCCCGGGAACTACCACCCCATTAGCCTAACGAGCCTGGTCTGCAAGGCCATGGAATCATCATGGAACTTATAAACAAAGACAATGGTAATCTCCAAACTCTGGACCCGACCCAGTTCGGGTTTGTAAAAGGCAGATCATAGCTCCTAAACCCGATTGACTTCTTTGAAGCAGTCACCAAAGCCGTAGATGAGGGTAAGGTGGTTCACACAGCCTATCTAGATTTCGCCAAGGATTTTGACACCATCCCCCACTTCTGGAATTATACATAAACTCACTAAACTAGGTATAAATCCCTATGTCACAAGTTGGGTTGCCAACTGGCTCACTGACAGAACCCACACTGTGAAAGTAGCAGACTCCAAATCCGACTTCAGACCAGTGACAAGTGGAGTACCACAGGGTTCAGTCCTGAGTCCTCTCCTGTTTGGTATCTACTTTTCTGAAATACAGGTTAACACAGAAAGTCTTTGGCTAATGAAGTTCGCAGATGACTGCAAACTAGGAGCCATAACTGAAACTCCTAACGATGTGGACAGCCTACAAAAGAGACATATGCCTGGTGTCAAAGCCATGGCCTCAAGCTCAATGCCAAAAAGTGCATTGTCATCCCCTTTGGTAAAAACTCTGTACCCGTGAACTACCACATAGGTGGTAGTCTACTTAACACTGAAAGTGTGATAAGATACCTTGGGACACAGGTGGACAGTAGTCTCTCCTTTGATAATCACATCGCCACGGTAGTCAGGGAATCCTTCTATGTGGCACACCTCATCACAAAAGGTTTCTCATCCAGGAAAAAAGAGGTAATTGTTCCCCTCTATTCGTCACTCATTAGACCCATTATAGAGTACAACGACCCTTTTGGTATGTACCTCACAAGACATCTACAACAACTGGAAAGGCTGCAGAAATACCTCACAAAGAGGATTACTGGCCTCAAACAGATGCCCTATGCAGACTGTCTCAAAAAACTCCAGCTTTACTCCTTCGCATATCGCCTACTCAGAGGCGATCTCTACCCAACATACAAAGCTATGTAAAACCCAGAGTTGTTGGACATGCTACACCTAAAGAAATCCCAGACCCTCCGAGCTACTAAACCTCGTCACCACAATAAACAGAACATGCTGGAGGGATAGATTCCTGTCCCAGAGACTTCCAATACTCTGGAACAAACTACCTATCTATATCAAACAAAACTCCTCATTAGCACTCTTCAAGAAAAAGCTTGATGACTGGATGGGAAATAGGAAATTCACCCCAGGGATCACCTCTGTGGCTCTGCTCGACAGGGGCACAGGAAAATAATTTTCTTGGGTGGTGAAAGCCAAGGTACCTTTTTGGCTAGGCTTGTACAGGCCCTAGGGCCGATAGCCTAGTACCTACCTATGAGCTATCTTGCATCGTGGTCACCCAGGAACCAAATCTACCAAAAGAAGGGCAAAAGAGAGAGTATTTCGGCCTTCTATGTCACAAGACATTGAGAGAGCACTTTCATCTTGTCCAGTATGTAATAGTACAAAGCCTCATCAACAGAAAGTACCGCTTCAACTTAACCAGATTCCGTAACTACCTTGGTCGACAGTAGCCAATTATGCCTTCAAGTGGCATGGTCAACATTATTTGGTGTTAGCAGACTCTTACTCCAATTGGTTTGAGATTGACGTACTTCCTAACCTAGCATCTAGTACTGTTATTACTAAGATGAAACATCATTTTGCTGTTCATGGAAGTCCGTACAAAGTTATTTCTGACAATGGCATGCAGTTTACAAGGAAACAGTTCAAAAGATTTGCTGAATAATGGAACTTTACTCACGTCACAAGTAGTCCAAAGTATCTGCAGTCAAATGGTTTGGCAGAATGTGCAGTTCAAATAGTGCAAAACAGTTATTTCAGAAATCTAAATGAGACAATAGCAATGTTTTCTTGAATCTCTTGAATCTCAGAAATATTTCTCATGATAAATATCTTGGTTCACCTGCTCAGAGATTTCTGTCGAAGCAAACGAGAACCATATTACCAATCAGTAGTCAATTATTGGTTACATGTATCAAAAACAGATCAGTGAAAGCCAATCTGTTGAGGAAACGCCTATCCCAGAAGTCCTACTATAAGACCAGCAAACCACTCAATCCATTACGAGAGGGAGAAGTGTTAAGGATCCAAATGTCCAAAGGTTATGATCGGATTGGTGTCATGAAGAATACTGGTCCAGAGCCGAGATCATACATTGTGGAATCAGAGAGAGCAACTTTTAGGTGGAATTGGGAACATTTGAGACCGGTGTCAGAGCCTATACCACAGCATATAACGTTAGAGAGACTATCTTAGAGTGAGTTTTCCAATGTTTCAATTCCAGAGTAATTTCCAGAGGACATTCCTGTTCCTATGACAAATCCAAAAGTTCCTGATAGGAGTTGTGCATCACAGACTGTCCCTGCTGCTAAATCTAGTCCCAATTGTTATGTTACAGGATATTGTCGAATCTCTAAACCCTGTAGCAGATATGAAGCAACTTGGACATGAAAATTGTGCTTTGTTTCTAATGTACATAGTAATGAATGCATAGCTTCAACATTGTTTTGCATAAAGGCAATCTTTTTAAGAGGGAGGATGTAGTTCAATGAGTGTGTGTATACCTTTAAGAAGCTATCCAAAGGCTTTCACTGGAGTATAAATACTGAGCATGTGCAAGCCTGACTGCCATTTTGTAATTAGCTGTTGAGATGTGCACATGTATGTATGTGAGCTCTATTTGTTAGTTCATTCGCACTTAAAGATGCCACTATCCATCCTGATATGTTTGTATATATTAAAGCATCTAACTACAACGCCAAGCCTTCTCATTATTTGTAATAGAGATGAATGAGTGACTTCTGACAGTGGAAATGTGATGAGGAGGTAGAGATGCTACCTGTGTTGTCGTATCCAGAAGTGCAGCAATGAACTCCAGGCTCTGGACTGGTGTTAAGTTTGATTTGGCATAGTTTACCGTTATACCCAATGACTTGCAAATCTGGATCAAATAGTCCCTGGCAAGCAGAAGGGGATGCCTGGAGAAGGCAGTGAGGAGCCAGTCTATGGAAACAATCAGAATACTTTTAGTATCAAATGAGCTGCCACCATTGCCATACATTTGGTAAACACCCTGGGGACTGTGGTGAGTCCAAAGAGCAGGGATCTGAATTGGTAATGACTGTCTCCTAGCTGAAAGCATAAGTGTCTCAGGGGGGGGGTGTCTGTTTATCTTGATATGATAGTATGCGTCCTGAAGATCTACTGAGCACATCCTATTGTCCTTATGAAGAAAGGGTAGGACAGACTGTACCATGACCATTCAGCACTTTGATTTCTTCATCTACTGATTCAAATTGTTTAGATCCAAAATAATTCCAAGGCCTCCTGTTTTCTTGGGCACTAAAAAAAAAGCTTGAATAAGTTCAGAATCCTATTAGGTCTGGTGGGACCTTTGTATGACTTTATCTAGCAGCTTTTGTATTTCTTGTGCTACTGCCTTCCTTTGACTGGGTGGAACGTCAGGAAGATTCTTTCTTTTGGGAGAAGGGGTTAGAAAAAAATGGTATGTAAATAACCTCTAGATATTATTCCTAGCACCCATGAATCTTGTGCGATATCTGCCCAGGCATCTGGCTGCAAGAACAAATGTCTCCCAAATGCCTCCAGAGTTTTGAGTCAGGCAGCACTTCAGGAGCACTGAAGAGCTTGTCTGGAAAATAATCCCTGAAACCCTGATTCTGCAGCCCTCCTCTGCCTCTACGGCAATGTCTTCCATTAGCACTTCCCCCTCTGCCTCTGGAGGAATTATCACCACGTGGGACTTGGAAAGGTCCCAGAGATCATCAAAACCACATCTTCTTACCACCTCTCGAATTCCTGAAAAAGGTTTGTCGAAGGGTAGAAAACTTGATTCCCATTGCTGGCAAAGTCTTTCCATCTTGCTCACTGCAGACAAGCATCTCTTTTACTAATGGCCCAAACAAGGAAATGCCATTGAATGGAGCACTGATAAAAGACAACTTAAAAGGCTCCATAAAGTCATGCACCCACATCCAGGCATGTCTCCTTATGGCAATGCCTGAACCAGCTGCTTGTGTGGTACCATTGGCTGTGTGAGAATTCAACCTCATTGAAGCGATTGATATGGATAACAGAGTAGACGGTTGGAAGGATGTTCTTTTAAAGTCCTGTGTCAAAATCATTATCCTCTGTGACTCCATCAGGAAGTCAGTGGGTCTCTCTTCTCTTCTAATGCACCTCTTCTGTGGGATGTTCAAGTGATGTGTCAGAAAAGGGGAGAAGTTCCTCTACTGGAACTGGTTGGACAGTTATTGGAACTGGCTGTCCCTGTGGAGTAGGCTTGATCAACTCAAGAGCTCAGAACAGATGAGAGAAAAGAGATATGATCCAAAAAGTAAGAGGGCAGGTCTCCTGAGAGAGAAAAAGCCCTTTCCACTACCTCAGAAGTCAATGGACCCAGAGAAGCTTCGACCCACCCTCTTGGAGCTGAAACTCCTAATGAAGGTAGGTCTCAACTGCTCTCAGATTTGCACCTCAAGGATGGAACTGGATCCAAACTGTCCAGCCCCAAACCAAACCTATCCCCTTGGATCTGATGCTGCTACTTCAGCTCGGGGACCCATTCTGATTGGAGAGTACTGCAACAAAACTAAACAAGTAATATAGTCCGACTCCAAGAAGGAGCTTTCCTCAGCTCCAACACCAGATCTCCCACGGATTTCAGATCCTGGGACTCCAAAACCAGTAGATGGATCAGAGGAGGAGCTAGAATAGTCCTGGATGTCGTCGGCATATTCATGGATCTAACAAGGGACAGAGCTGATAAGACCCCCATCTGGGTCTGAGCTCTGAGAAATTTTCGCATCATCATATCCACATCTGCTTCTAATAAATTCTGGAGGACCTAGAACAAGTTGTGGATGGACGCCTGGAGTGTTTCTTGGAAGTCTGAAAAAACTGAGCTGGCAGGGTGGGCAATATGGGTTTAATATGGAATTACAGAGTATGACTCCTAATGGGATGTACTAGTCTTCAGATCCGAGGACTTAAAATCTGAAGGTGTTGTTGAAGGAGATGGTGAGATGACAATAGAAGCGGATACCTTCAGAGTCGAGGATCAAATCTTCGGATCTGAAGATGTTGGATCCAGAATTTTTCTTGTTTTTGCCAGAGGCTCTGATAAAAACCTTGGGGACTTTGGTGGAGAGCATTTCTTATGTTCCAAGGGAGCTGACTTGCTATACTTAGAAGAGGTTTGAGCTCCAGAAGACAATTAGCTGGTAGCATGCCTTTCAAAATTAGTTTTTTCGCCTACCCGCCAAGGCCCTTGGATTAAAAGTGGAGCAAATGGTACCTGCAGTTTCCAAGTGCCCAGCACCAAGGCAGTACATGCACTTTTTGTGGGCATCTGAATTAGGGATCTTGTGCCCATAAGAAGTGCATTTTTTAAAACTGGTCGGCTTATCCGACATGTTTAAATAATGTATTAAGACAAAGCATTTTTTTTTTTTTAGGAAAAGGCAACATAGTAAAAAGTTAAACTTCCAACAATGGTTGACTACCGAAAGAAACTAATAATAATATTAAAGAAAAATACCAGCAATGGTATGAAGAAATACTCATAGAACAGTATTGGCAAAAAATTTTTGAATCTCCTAATGACTGTCAAAAACTAAGAGGGAGAATACTAAAGATAAAAAAAAATATGGGGAGAAAAATCTTTCAGGAAAGAAAAGAGAAAAAACTATGAAACTCAAAAAAATTGCTTTGAAAGCTCAAGAGAGGAACCTGCATCTGTTCACGATGGTGGCAAATGAGATCTGGGGTAATGGGGATGGAATACTGCATTATGGGTAGAGGGAGGAGCTCGAGAGCTGGATCCAAAGTCTGGAATATCGCCTGAGTTGCATCCAAGAATCAGATCCGAACCCATATGTTGACTAAGAATGAAAAGGACAACATCAGATTCAAGCTTCTTGTATGCCTCGCCTATCCTTACAAATCTATGCTCTACACTAAAATCCAAACTAGCCTCCAGTTACAAAGTAGCTTAATTTGCTACCAACACTGCTTACCCAGCTCACCACTGTAAGGCAGCTAAACTGGCTAGAGCTTAACTACATAACATACCCTCAGCTAAGTATGGTATACAAACTGATATATTTCCTGAACAATGCCCTGCATTAAAAAACATATTGCTTTACACTTTCACATGAGACCTTTGTTCTAGTGATATATTTATACTAAGCAGTTCTAAAGCAAATAATTCATCAGGGACTCACTATACTACTATTACATCTCCAAACTCTAGAACATCTCTGCACAAGTGAAAATGATTAATAAACTCCCGAGCTATAAATCCAGTTCATTAATACCTTATCCAATCCTGGCCATGCTCGTGTTCATCACCAGGTTGAGATCTCTTATGAAAGAACAAACTTCTTACTGCTTATCACTAACTTTTTGCCCTTCTCTACTTGAATCATTACACCCCCAACAACTTTCCCTCCTGCACTTGGAGCAATTCATCCCTTTTCACAACCGTCTCTTAAACACTTCTCATCTTGCTCTTTTTCTAACTGCTCCCATTCTCCGTTCTACCCCTCACATGCATCTCCTGTATACCAAAGTTATAAACTTTCCAGATACAGGACTTTGAAACAGACCTCCTAAACTCTCTGTTATATGCTGCTGCCACTATCCTCCTGTACACTTTTAATATCTCACCTCCACTCCACCAAAATTTTAGAACTTACTTCATTATATCTTGAACTTTCTACAAACCTATGCAATACTAAAATCTCCCTTCCTAATAATTTTATAACTTATTTCATTATTTATCTTGTACTCCTTGCAAACCTTTCTTTACTAAAAAGTAAGAACACTAAATTTCTTTACAATATTTCCCTCCTGCAGCATCAGTCCTTTACTTCTGCAAGTTTTTAAAGTTGGAACAATTGTTTAGACTTATAACTGTTGATGCAAATACTTTACTATTTTACATGTATATATACATATATATATATATATATATATATATATATATATATATATATATATATACACACACACACACACACCCATCTCGTAAACGTAACTATTGCTTTTTTAATAATTGACAGAAATTCACTTGTTAATATAAATGTACTATGGTGGAGCTTTTCTCCCCGGACCTCTGCTGAAAAAGGGCTCTGCTCAGTTGGACTTTTCCGGCCAAAAAAGACAAAATAAAGACTTACTAACCTACCTCTAAGGGGGTCCAACAAGGTTCAGTTTTGGGCCTCTTTTTATCATAATTTAGTCTTTGCAACAACCACAGCAAGTGACACTTGATGGGTTAATAAATATGCAGAGGATTACACAATAGGATTTTGTGGCAGCATCCAGGTACGACTTGAATGTTGTCAACTATCTATATGAAATGCATGTTTTGGCCAAAAAGGTACGACTCCAATTTACTCAAAACAAACTGAAGTGAATGTACTTTTGGAAGACACACTTTAAGGTGTCTAAAATATATTCAGAGGTTTCTATGCTCAAAGACTCGACTGATTACAAAATTTTAAATATCACAATTTCAAACAAATGTTTGAAAAGCATGTAAATCTAATCAAGTGCAAAGCCGTAAAAAGATTTGCAGATATTTATACATGCATTGCTGCATTTAATGAGTCAAGTGCAGCAGTGTATTTTCCTGCTCATCTATCCTTACGTTTTTGGGCCTTTTTTTTTTTTTTTTTTAAGGAAAAAAGTGTAAACTTTATATTAAACCAAATCCCAAATAAATGTAACATTTCTTACCTTGATGTCACCTTAGGTTAACGTGCACATGCATAGTGGTGTAAAGTCTAAGGAAGCAGCACGTTTTTCTAACAGTGACACCACTGAGATTAAAATATGCTGATTTTACTCAATGACATCAGGTAAAGAAAATACATATTTTTATTTTTTTTTCACAGAAGAGGCCAAAAAACATTCAATGAAGGGCAGAAGTACTGTTCAGAAATTTATATACCACATGCTGTTGTACACAGGTAAGTTGAAAAATTTCCACAAATCACTTTAAAAAACGTAGGGCAAATGTTAAAATCTATCTTAATAAGAGAATAAATCAGTATGGTTGCACTATATTTAATATCTTTATTGGAATATAACAACTCCTTCTGTACTTATACAGAATGCCAACTTCAGAAATTTCAATAGCTACAAAGAAAACTCGCTCAACATATTCCTACAGTCAGAGATTTAAAGTTACCGTGATAGATGCTTGAAACTTTGTTCTCCCTTTGTTACAGATATTTTTGAGGAAAAGCTATTTTGAAATATAAGGCATTTGATGATACAACCTTTCAGGCTGCACTAAATCTGAAAGTTCATTCTAATCCATTAACACACAAACATAAAATCTTAAATTTTAAAGCTTCCTTGAATACATAATTTACAGTAAAATTCATCACACAAACCATACCAACAATTTTTAATCAACTACCATGTAGAATAAAGATTTCTAGATATATTTCAATTTGAAAAGGAATTAGAGTCCTGGATTGAAGAAAGATAAAGTACAGTTGTGTATACCTACCATAAATGTAGATGTTCGAGTGTCTTCACTGTTGCAGTCATAACTGTAGGGTACTCCTGCCGGCAGGCAGCCCGAGGTCGGCCAGAATATCAAAGTCTGGGTCCGGCGTCGGCTGTTACAGCTAAAACCCTGACGTCAGAGCGCATGGGTATAAAGCTGACAGCCGACGCCATCTTCTCCAGCCTTTCTTGCCCCAGATGTCAGAAGCCCCCATAAAACCAAAAGGTGTTCCAAGGGAAACACAAATACACCAGAAAGGTAGTGGAAAAGGAAACACAGTAAGCAAATAGAAACAAGAGGGGACTGGAGGGAGGGAAACACCGACTGCAACAGTGAAGACACTCGAACATCTACATTTATGGTAGGTATACACAACTGTACTATGTTCTTCGTGTTTCACTGTTGCAGTCATAACTGTAGGGTAGAATCCCAAAGCTGAGAATACGGGAGGAGGTTATGAAGTAGAAGGAGCAGCTATAAGACCCTGCAAGACAGCAGAGGCAAAGCCTGCCCTAGACTTAGAGTACAAAGGGAGGTTATAGTGCTTGGAAAAAGTATGCAAAGAGCTCCAAGTGGCAGCCTCCAGAATGTCCTTGGTAGGAACTCCTCTGAGAAAGGCTGCTGAAGTGGCAGCTGCTCTAGTAGAATGAGTCCTGACGGTACCTGGAATCTGTTTTCCATAAAGAGAGTAACAATATCTTATTCCATGAGCAATCCATTTGGAAATAGTTTGCTTAGAAATGGCTTTACCAAGAGAACTGGAAGCAAAAGAAATAAGCAATTGATCTGATTTTCTGAAACTTTTAGTTTTGTCCAGGTAGAAACGTAGTTGCCTGTGTACGTCCAATGAATGCAAAATCCTTTCCCCCCTGTTTTGGGGTTTTGGAAAAAAGGTAGGAAGGTGAATAGTCTGATTTAGAGCCACTCTAGAAACTACCTTAGGCATAAAAGTAGGATTGGTCCTCAAGGAAACTCTGTCCTGATGGAAGATGAGGTATGGTTCCATGGCCATGAGGGCTTGTAACTCAGACACCCTTCTGGCAGAAGTCAAAGCCAACAAGATGGCTGTCTTCCAGGATAAGAACTTAATGTCTGCAGAGGCAGCAGGCTCAAAAGGAGGCAAAGTAAGCTTTTCCAGGACATAGTTGAGATCCCAAGGAGGGACAGGAGGAGTTCTAGGAGGTTTTAAATTCTTAGCTCCTCTCAGAAATTGTCTGACCAACTGGTGGGAAAAAATGGGAGGATCACAACTGAAATGAGCCGAAATAGCAGAAGCATGAATTTTAATGGAAGAAAATGAAAGACCTTTAATCAGAAGATCTGAGAGATAAAGTAAAATAGATGAGATAGCAGGTATTAAAGGATCAGAGCCACGATCCTGCATCCAAATACAAAATCTTTTCCATTTAGAAGCATAAGATTTCCTTGTACTAGGAAGCCTAGCTTCCAAAAGAACATCCAAAACTTGTTTAGGAAGAGAAGAAGGGATCAATTGCCTTTGATGAGCCAAGCTGCCAGACAGAGAGTCTTGACATGAGAGTGAAATACCTGACCCTGATGCTGGGACAGTAGAGAATGGGTCAGAGGAAGACTCCAAGGAGGAACCAAGGAAAGGTGCAGTAGAGTAGGGTACCAAAACTGACGAGGCCAATTTGGAGCTATCAAAATGATCAGCCTGGGTTTGTCTAGCTTTATCTTTAGCAATACCCGAGGCAGAAGAGGAAGAGGAGGGAAGGCATATCCCAAAAGATTCCTCCAGCTGAAGGACAGGGCATCCACTTTCCAAGCTGTCTTGTGGAAGGACCTGGTGCAAAAGAGAGGCAACTGATGGTTGTGATGGGATGCAAACAGATCTATCTGAGGACAGCCCCAAACTGCAGTTATCTTGCTGAATAAGTTGGAGTCCAACATCCATTCGTGAGGATCCAAAATGTTCCTGCTTAGGCTGTCTGCTAAGAGATTTTGTTTTCCTGGAATGAACTGTGCCTGAAGATCCAGATTCAAATTTAGGGCTGTATCCCATAAGGTCATGGCAAGTCTGCAAAGGGGGTAAGAGTGAGAGCCCCCTTGCTTGTTTATGTACCACATGACTGTGGTATTGTCTGTTCGAATTAGCAGAGGTCCTGGCTTCAAAAGAGTCTGAAAGGCTAGAAGAGCATTTTGGACTGCTAACATTTCTTTCAAGTTGATGTGCCATATAAGGTGTTTGTTTGTCCAAGAACCCTGTTGGCATTTGTCTAGAAAATGAGCTCGCCATGCATAATCCGAGGCGTCCGTGGTTATGATCTGAGTAGGTCGAGGTAGACGAAAGGGCTTGCCTTCGTTCAGAACACACGCCCTGGACCACCAAAGGAATTCCTTCTGGAGGCAGGGAATCAGTGGAATCATTGTATCCAGACTGTGGCAATGTTGAGACCATACACTCTTTAGGTACCATTGAAGTTTCCTCATGTGAAGCCTCGCATTTGGAATCAACAGGATGCAAGAGGCCATGTAGCCCAGAGCCTGCAGGAATTTCCTTGCAGTGAGCTGAGTAAGTGCTGCCAAGGTCTTGAAGATTGAAGCCAGCTGTAACTGTTTTTCTGGAGTGAGGTAGGCCTTCTGTAAACTTGTGTCCAAAAGAGCTCCCAAGAAGGTCATTCGTTGAGAAGGAATCAAATGTGACTTTTTCGTGTTCACTGAGAATCCCAGTAGTAGGAGAAGACGTTGAACAAAATGCAGGTGTTGAAAAAGAAGGTCTTTGCTGTCTGCCTGAATTAGAATGTCGTCCACATAGGGGTAAATCTGAATCCCCTGAAGTCTGCAGTAAGCTACTACTGGAGCCAGGCATTTGGTAAAAACTCTGGGCACAGTAGATAAGCCAAATGGCAGTGCAGAGAATTGGAAGTGTCTCGAGCCTGCATTGAATCTGAGGTACTTTCTGCATTGTTGCCTTATGGGGACGTGTAAGTAAGCCTCTTTTAAGTCCAATGTTACCATCCAAGCATCTTGTGAGAGCATTGGAAGAAGTTGTTGAAGTGTAAGCATCTTGAATTTTGGAATTTCCAAAAAAGTGTTTAATATCGAGAGGTCCAGAATAGGTCTCCAGGAATTTTGTTTTCTTGGGACCAGAAAAAGTCTGGAGTAAAAACCTTTCCCCACCTCTAGAGGTGGAACAGGTTCTATGGCTCTTAAGGCTAATAAGGCATCCACTTGATTTAAGGCCTCAGTCCATTGATGTTTTGGCAGATCTGGCCAGCCGGAAGGCCTTGGCAGAGTGTGAAAGTGGAATCTGTAACCTTTCAAAATCACGTCTAACACCCATTTGTCCTGGGTAATGTGAGTCCAATTTTGGTAAAAAAGAGAAAGTTTTACTCCGAGAGGGGCATCCAGGGAAGGAGGACCTGAAGCCCAACAGAGGGAGTCATTGAGTCTGCTTTCTTTGGGTTTGAGATCTGTCTTCTCCCCTTCTAGGGGAAGAAGCAGTCCACTGTCTAGATCTGTAAGAGGCCTGAGCCTGCGCCCGACCTCTGGAGCGTCTATATCTTCCCCTTTGAGGCCTGTCAGAGGTGGGAAAAGACCAATTTTTGGATGGCCAATTTCTGGAAAATCTAGGAGGCTGTACTTGCAAGAAATATTTTACAGTCTGCATAGACTTGGCTTTTTCTTCCATCTTTTTAATAACCTCCTCAGCCTTAGACCCGAATAAGACATCATGCTGAACAGGGGCATCTAGCAATTTTGCCTTAACTTGTTCAGGTAAATTCTGCTCACGAAGCCAAGCATGTCTCCTGATAACAGTACCAGAGGCAGCCGCCCTGCAAAAAGCCTCTAAGGCATCAAAACCACAATGTAAACTATGTTTGCTAACTTGTTCAGTAGCATGCAACACATCCTGTAATTCCTTGTCCTCAGCACATGCAAGAAAGGTAGAAATCCTTTGTTTTAAAACAGATAAAAGAAACTGTTGATACTTAAACATGTGAAACTGGCAATTTAAAGCTCTAATAGAAAGGGTAGCTGAAGTATAAACCTTTTTGCCGCACCTGTCCAAGGCACGAGAATCCTTTTCAGAGGGGATAGGATTCTTAGAGGAGGCAGCCTTAGCAGCCTTGGAACCCTGCGAAATAGTTTCAGGATCAGCAGAAGGGTTCTTGAATAAGAATTGATGGGAATCAGGGACCCTGTAAAATCTATCAGGCTTAGAAGAGCAGGCGGCATGGAATCAGGATTCAAGTTAGCTTCAGAGACGGCATCATCCACAATGTCAAGTACAGGAGGAATAGCTAAAGGCCTGTGCTGAGGGAGAAGAAGAAATTCCCTGAGTCTCTTTTTGGAAGCAGAATAATCCTGACCTTCCCAATGAAAATGCTCCCTCATCTCATGCAAGGTTTCCCCAAAAGAGAAATCTTCAGGGGGGGAGGCAGAGGGAACAGAATCCTCTGCATCCGAATCCTCATAAGGGGGAAAAGAGTAATCCTGATCAGAGGAAGAAACAGAAGATACAGAAGCCTGATCAGAGGAATCATAAGGGATATCCTGTCTAGGCCTTTTCTCAGGAGGAGGGTGAAAACCCCTAATCATAGTTAATAAATCCTCAGCCATCCAAAGTAATTGCTTCTGAGTCTTAAGAGCTGAATCCGAAGAAGCTTGAGCAGAAAGGGTTTAACAGGAGTCTTTGACTTAGCTTTTGTCTTTGTGGAAATAGTAATGTGTGAAGGCCTGAAGACCCCCTCAGAAGCCGGTACCTGCACAGTGGTTCCGGACCCATCTGAAGGAGCGACGTCCGAAGGTCTTGCAGCAGACAAATTACTAGGCCTAGTTGGCTCACCATGTGAGTCCGTGTCAGCCATCGGTTCTGAAGTGGCGGACGACAGGGGCTGCAAAAGCGCCTCACTGACGACCGCCAAACCCGAAGCTGGCTCCGGCTGCAAAGTATCCTGTTTGGACCTCGGAGGCCTGTCCTTGTCTTTGCACTTCTTCTGTAATCCGGTAGTCGGTAAAGTATCCGACGACATTCTATAATTAAATCATCTACCGAAGTAATTCAAGGCCCAATCGTACCTACGCTTGCTAGTGCGAGAATTAAACCTGGCACAGAACCGACAACAAGAAACGTCGTGGTCAGGGCCTAAGCAAGGTAGACAGTAAGAGTGGAAATCTTTATGAGGTATTTGTTTTCCACACGATACACAATTATTAACTTTTTCTGACAACGGAGGAGCAAGAAAATAATTTCCCCAACGGGGTACTTAGCTTTGAGAAGAGAAGTAGAAAACTTCGGACAGACGACAATCACACCACGTTGTCTTGAAAACGCCAACCAACAACAAGCGAACTGCTTTGCACCGCACGGCAAGAAAGACTGGAGAAGATGGCGTCGGCTGTCAGCTTTATACCCATGCGCTCTGACGTCAGGGTTTTAGCTGTAACAGCCGACGCTGGACCCAGACATTGATATTCTGGCCGACCTTGGGCTGCCTGCCGGCAGGAGTACCCTACAGTTATGACTGCAACAGTGAAACACGAAGAACATCGAGCCTTAACTTAAGTCAGTTTTTTAATGGCCTTAGGCCCCTAAAACAATGGGGGTCTATATCACATAGTCGAAGTTATGCAACTTCGAACACCTAATGGTCGAACCATTATGTTCGAAGTTACATAACTTCGACTACCTAAACAAAACACAATGGACAACAAAATAAACTGTTCCCCCGCCTGCTACTTAAATATACCAACTCCAAGACCGCACCACATTGAACAGAATGGAAACCTCCGCCTATGGAGGTTACAAGTTGCCTCCACTGAAAATTTATAGACCTTGTTCTGGTCTGGGTGAAAAAAATTCACCTGCTTGATCTATAGAACTGCAAAAACTGCAGTTATAACAAGGTTTGGTATTATTTTTGCTACCATACCCCATAAGACACTTAGGGTAATATAGCAGATGACCTAAAGATTTATTTGTCTTACACACTATGCTGGGATATTCACCTATTATAGCTTTCAATTCTGCACTTGTGATCATGACTCCCCAATGTTTTTTAATAATGTTAACTACATCTTTAGAGTCCTTAGAATATGTTACTGGTACCCTACACTTAAACTCATCTACCTTATTTACACATGCAGGTGGATCTGAGGAAAATAAGTCCTTCCTTCATTCCCTCTTCTTTGTATTACTTCAACTAACTTATCAGATACTTCCTTTTTATCATACCCCCTTGCTACAAACCTTTCTTCTAGATCTCTCAATTCTTTCTTAAAATTATCCTCACTAGCATTAATCCGTGATACTCTTATAGCTTGCCCCTTCACCACATTATTAAATTATGGGTGCATACTACTTCGATGCAGGTTAAGTGTTCTTGTAAGAGGGTTTTCTATATGTCATAGTATCTATTGCCCCATCTTCCTTTACCTTCACTAACACATCCAGAAAACTAACCTCTCAATCTGAACAAGTCATCACAAACTTTAAAAAGCTTGTGCTTGTATTAATACAATTACAAAAATTTAACAATTCCTTGGTGGTGCCTTCCCATATGAAAAACAGGTCATCCACGGATCTTCTGTGGAAAATGACATGTTTGCCTAACATACTACCTAATACATGTTCAATCTCCCACACTAGCATGATAAGATTGGCGTAGCTATTGACATATGATGTGCCCATAGTTACGCTATCTATCTGCAGGTAGTAATCCTTATCAAAAAGGAAGACATTATTGTATATAAAATCATCTTAACCAAAGTACATAGCATTTCAACCTTCTCATTCATGAAACAGTTCTGTTCATGTAAAAAAAATGTTAACCCACTCTAGTATTTGGTATTACAGTGAATAATCAAGTGTAATCAAATACCATTCAACTTTTTTTAAAAATAGCCTTAGTAAAATCATATAAATCACATAAAAATTGTCTAGAGCCCTGGAAGATGCGAGTGTTACAGTTAATAAATGGTCTTAAATTTTTCTCCACAAAAATAGACATTGCTTCTATGCACCACTTTTGTCCTGCCACTATGGGCCTCATCTGTGGACTAGTAGGATTTTTGTGTACTTTTGGGAGACCCTGTATAACTGGTATTTTAGGATGTTCCATATAAAAATAGTCAAATAATCCTTGATCCAACATTTTATTTCTTAACATATTCCTCAGCTCAGTTTTCAGTGCATCAACCATCTTTAATATGTCAAACATTCTAACCTTTCTATAAAACTTAATGTTTAACATCTCCTTCATCCTAGCTTTGCACCAGTCAGAATCCATGAACACTATGGGGTCCCCCCAAGATCTATAAAATTTCAGTGGAGGCAACTTGTAACAGCAATCATGTGGTCTACCTAGCAGTGCGTAAAACCTGCAGTAAATTTTATGTAGGCAAAATGGACAGGAAACTGAAGGAAAGGGTAAGAGAACATCTGAATGATATAAGAAATACTATAGTTAGGAATGCATTAGCTAAACATGTAGCAGACACATCCCCAGAGCATGCATTTAGGTTTCAAGTTACAGATATGGTGCAGGAAAGTCTCAGAGGAGGTGATATTAGAAATGAAACAGAGTGTTTAGAAAGCAAATGGATTATAAGACTAAGAGCAGATACAGGGTCAGGACTTAATGATAAAGTACCATTATACCAATGTTGAAAGCATATCCTCTCTCTAAATAAGAAGGGAGTTTCAATAAACTCTCTTTTAACCCCCCACTTTTTATTTTTTTTATCAAATATCTTTTTATTTAAAACTTTTCTGGTATAAAAAACAAAACAAAAAGAATAACAGGACAATTACATGTGGTACAGTTGATGTTACATTGTACATTCATAAACATGTAATGATAGTTATTGCCCATTATGCTAATAACATTCATACTTTGTAAAAAAAAAAACATAATATTATCACACTGATATAATTAAATTATAAGTTTGTTTCCATATGCCATATTTATTATACCAACTTTACTACTGTGAGCTATAATATATGCATAACATCAACCTATAATATGATAAAATTCTACTCTACTAAAAACTTATGTACATATATACATATATGTCACCTTACTTATTTTGGTTGCTAATCTCAACAGAGTGGTGTGCTTACATTTCTTATGTACATAGTGTTTACATACTATTCATGACAATATATCAATTAATGTATTGCAGTACCATTAGTAGCAGGTTTGATACCAGCAGTAATGTTTACTATCCTTAAAATACATAGACTATACCAGACTATTAAGAGAGTATTTCAATTAATGTTTTACAGTACTCTTGATAACATATTTGATTTCTCTGACTTTTTGTATATAGTTTTTTGGCTAATATGTGTTTTTTTGCTAAGCTTTTGTATTCTAACCAGGTTAATTTTGCTCTATCAATCCAGTTGTTTGCTATATAAGCTTTCATCAGAGTGCAAAGTGTTATTATTATATGTTTAGATAACTTGTTAATATTACCCTTAAATAAATGGAGTATAGCTGTTTGCCACGAGAGCATAAATTTTGAGTATCCTGATTTCTCTAATAGAATTCTAAGTGAACACCATAGCTTATATACTGTTTTACAGCTCCAGAATATATGAAGGATGTCTGCTTCTTTATTTGGGCAAAAAGGACAATATGGTGACTTGAATGGGTTAAATTTGTTAAGATGTACAGGTGTGAAGTATACATTGTTAAAAATCATGAGTTGTGTATATATTAGCTTTTTATATGGTGTCAGTTTTATAGTGTTTTTGATAGCTAATTCCTTTTGGTTATCTATTATGGTGTTGTCCTTCCTATAATCCTTCCTATAACCCCCCACCCCCCCACCTTTTATACACATTCACTTTTTTATACAGGTTTACTATTAGTACTATATATATATATATATATATATATATATATATATATATATATATATATATATAGAGGTCTACTTGGTTAGAACGAAAGACCACAACCCCGAAACCCAAAACACCGAGACCAGAATCACGAAACCCCAGAACACAGAAAACTGCGTAACTGCAAAACACACACAACTACTCCAAACTACCAAACGCACAACCTTACCGCCCCCCCGCACCCCCCACTTTAATATTCTAGCTCCAAGATCGCACAAACAGACACACAAGGCAAACTCACACCCACACATTACACTCCCTCACACACACACCCACACACACACACACACACCACAGTCACAACACACACTTACACACAGCAATACCCTTCACAAATACACTTACACATACATACTTACCTACAGCGGAACACCAACAGCGCTACATCAAAATCCCGTCATATCAGGATTTTGCATTACGTGCTTTTCGGTGTTCCGGGGTTTCATCCTTCTGGTCTCGGTGATGTGGGTTTCGGTGTTGTGGTCTTTCGTTCTAACGAAGTAGACATATATATATATATATATATATATATATATATATATATATATATATATGAAATGCTATCTCTAAGAGTTTTACTAGGATGTCATGTGATTATTTCACTTTGTTATTTAATGGGAATTGAATTAAATAGATTTTATGCATCTGATGAAGCAGTTGTAATACTGCAAAAGCGCTTATGCCTTTGCCTGTGCCCGTTTCCTGAATAAACTGTTGCTGGTTTTATGATAGCCTGGTGTTGCTTCATCTTACATTTACTTGTTGGATTTATTTTTTGGTTGGAGAAGCATTTATTCAGCACACACTGGTATTATTGGACTTTTGCAAACTTTATTACTAATTTAATCCTTATATCTCTATTGATCTGCTCATTCATACTTTTTACTATGCCTTAAAACTATACAATTTATTGTCTCTGCCCTGTCACATCCCTTCTTAGATACCAGACTTAGCATTATGTTTAAACTGTTAATGCTTATATCTGGAAAATTTGTTAACAAAATGACAAAATGCATTTCAAAAAGAGAGAGAGAAAGACTTCAATATATTAAGAGTCTCTGTCCTATACATACTGTAAAGTGTAAGTTTCACCTACATGCAATTAAGTAACATTTGGTCTAAATGCACAAATGAAACTTTGCAACTTGTCAAAAGCATCTTTCACAGTGTATTAAAGGGAAGACTGTTAGCAAATGCACAGGATCACTGCTTGAGCAAGACTGCTGTAGACTTCACTGTCATGAGGAACTTTTCCTGTCCCCACAGTTGTGCAATTATGTTGTTATTAAACATAAGTTTGTAAAGTGGGGGGGGGGCTTTCTTCACAATGGGATGCAGGAGACATTGCCTTATGCAAAAACTACTACTATGATCTCTACGAATGGGTTGTTGTGTCCTTCGGCTTTTCCCAGCTAGGGGTCGCCACAGCGGAACTCCGGTCCGCTAATGATTGGCAGTTGATTTTTACTTGCTGAGTTGCCAGCCCTAATGCAAAACCTTCAACGAAGGTACGCCCATTCACACATGTCTCCACGCAGAAGACGCTCTAGCTGAGAGTCGAACCGGTCAGCGTCTTACTGTGAGGCGACAATGCTACCGCAGCACCACCACAGTTTAGATAATATCAAATCAAGCAATAGTTTTATAAGTAAGCATTAATCAAATCATTTACAGGAGAAGTGCAAATAACACTGAAACTGCCCCAAACATACAGCTGTATATATTATAATGCTTGTTTACTATTTAAACAAAACAGGCCCTAGATGTCTCTAGAAATGTTACACCAGTGCTCCACCCTGATGGCAGAGGAAAATACATATGAGAAAGGACTGCTAAAGTATCACATAAACCTGAAAGTGGGTCAGTATCACAAGAAAGAACAATGCGTGGGTTACCAAGAATGGGAAAAGGATGATATAAGAAGTGAAGAATAAGTAAGAAGTGAAGAATAAGTAATGTGTGAAGTTCACACCAGGGTTAATTGCAAATAACTATGCAAGTGTTGACTAAGGGCAACAAGAAAAAGAAGAGGCACTGAAAGGAATAATGGAGAATATGACAAAATAGTAAAGAAGGTGGGAAAATAATCTACTAATGATGGCTAAATAAACAGCCCAGGGAGGTGAAATGATACATACATACAAACATCTCAAGCACGGGCATTAATGCCCTTCTAGCTTGCCAATATATCAAAACACTTGTTCCCATAATAAGTATCCAGGCTGTTCTTAAAAACATCTAAATTAGTATTTTCTTTAATGTAATTTGGTATGTATCAGCTACTGTGTCTGATGAGATCAAGGACAGAAGAATGATAAAATTCTACATTAACAATTATCTGTTTTGACAATTTCATCTCTGACACCTCTAGAACGAATACTGACAGAACTTAGCCTGGCACCTAAAGCTTCTTCTGGCTACCTTAGCCCCTCTCACTTGCCCACAATGCTGAGCATCTAAGAACTCATCTCCAGATCTCTGCCAGTCTGCAAAAGGTGGCAAATAAATCATAATATCCCTCACCTAATTCTAAACCCTCTCATACCTGACACAGACAGAAACACAGTGGGGGTGTGATGACAAGAGTGGAAACTGCCAATGCAGTCTTCTGATTAAGGTAAATATGTCATTTCCATTATGGCAATGGGATTGTCACTTCCTTTACTTACAGCGCAGCTCACAAAGCTTGGCCCCTTGGGTGGTGCTCATGAAGAAATGCTCCTAATTATGGCCATGAAAAACAGCACAGATCTGAAGATCACATCAAGCTTAATGTCTTGCAAAAGTATTCAGACATACCATGCAAATCTGGGCCAAAAATAGCCATATTTTTGATAATAAAAACTTATGCAGTGTAAAAATCAAACTCACAGAGTTGACCTCAATGCCTCAGTACACATTTTTTTTAAATGAAACCAATAGGTGGGAATACTTTATGGATTTTTCTCAGTCCAAGTAGAATCCAAGTTGTATATAAACATCCTAACAATGCTGCATGTAGTATAATAAGGAAAGAAAACTGGAAGATCAACTGATTGAATGATATCTTCTATGGCCATTTTTAGCATACCAAAAGGATTTACTCTTGTGGGCATGCTGTCTCAGTGGAAGATCAGATATGGGGGATCAGCACACAGGGTTTGAAGCTTGTAATGCCTTATACAGCTGGGTTAACAGTAATTGAAGAGAAGGTTTTCTATTCAAGTATTTCAACTCAACTCTACAGAAGAATCAAGTTCAAAGGAAGCCACAGTAAGCATCTCCAACCAAAGTAAAGGTATCATGATGGAACAGGAGACAACAGCAGATGAAGAAGAAAGGTGCTCCTTTAGAAGATTTTAAAGGCTTCAAGTGAAGTAGGACAGAGAACCTGTACATTGATGAAAATCAGATGTGGTTGTGGAGTGCACCTTTATAGAACACAGGCTATAATAAATCCTCTAAAACCCTGGAAGTGTGAGCTGCAAAGGGATTTAGATTTCAGTGGACCATAAAGTACAGTTGTGTAAGTAAACTTACTGTAACAGTAGATGGTGGAATGATTGTTGCTGCAGTATCCTTAGATATACGAGCCATATCCTGCCAAGGATATAACAGATGGCCAATTTCCAAAGATTTATGACACCTTCCACACTCCGAAGTGTCAGGCAGGTCAAGCTCAGCTGACTTGAAAGACAAGTTTTGGGCCCCAAGCCCTTAAGAGATTTCCTGCCAACAGAGAGAGAAGGAAGCTGAGGCCTGAAAGGACAATACCATGAAGAACAAAAAATAACTAACTATACCCTCGCATAAACAAAATATCGAAAAAACGGGTCTATATCAGTTCACCGAAATGGCTGAAGTTCGAACACCATATGTTCGAACTTCTAACCACGAAGTAAAAAAACATCAAAGTCTTAGAACAGAACACAAGCACACCAAAAAAACAGCAATCCACACACAAACACCTAACATCCTACATCTAACCCTACACTAAACTGTACATACGCTACTATCTATCCACTTACCTTAACCCAAACCCTAACTCTAAGTTCTGTCACTATCGCACACCCACCTCACCCGCGCCCTAACCCTAACTCACCTAACCCGCTCCCTAATCCTAATGTCCACACAATCACACACTTACGTGAACCCGACCCGTAACTTCCCACCACAGTCTTGATAATTGCGAAGCCACAGAAACGGCCCACAGAATTCTTTCCCTGAGGAAGAATTCAGTGCTCCGCAGCTTCTTGATAATCAGTGTTTGAACTTCACAGGTCAAACATCTGGTGTTCAATCATCAACCGTTTCGACGGACTGATATAGACCTCAAAAAACAAGGGGGATGGAGGGAGGGAGCAGCTACTGCACCAGTAAACATTCGAACATCTACGGTTATGGTAAGTTTGCACAACTCTACTGAGTTCATCATATTGATCACTACTGCAGTAGCCATAGCTATACGGGTAGATTATCCTAGCTTACCACATTTGGGAGGTGAAAGAAGAAAAGCCCAGCAGCCCAGGAGAATGGTCCTTGCAAAGCCTGGACCTAGGAAAGGAATCAAGCTTATAGTACTTTTGTAAAAGTATGTACAAAGGACCAGGTTGCTGCTTCTAGAATACTTCTAGAATCTAACCCTTTCCAAAAAGCCATAGATGAAGCCAAGGCCCTGGTAGAGTGGACCTTGACCCTGCCTGAAATAGTTTTCTTGTGATGAGTATAACAAAAGTAATAGCCTTAGACAACAGTTTTGAAACAGACCTTTTTGACACAGGACGTCACTTCTTACCTTCAAAAGAAATGAACAATTGATCCAAAGATCTGAAATATTTAGTTCTGGCAAGATAGCAACTAAGTTGTCTGTGGATATCCAAGGTATGGAGTATCCCCTTCCCCAACCATCATTATTAGATTCAGGAAAGTCACCTGGGAGATGGATAGCTTGGCTTAAAGTAAACTTGGATACCACTTTAGGCATCAAAGAAGGATTTGTTCTCAAAGAAACACTGTCCCTGTGGAAAATTAAGGAGGGTTGACTCGCCACAAGAGCTTGTAACTTACACACTCTTACTTATTGCTTTGACCTCTGCATGAAAACAGTTTTCCTTGTTAAGGACCTCAAGTCAGTCAGACTGGCTGCTTTAAACTGAGCAAGTGTTAACTTCCCTAACACAAAATTAAGATCCTAAGGAAGGGCCACAGGTTTTTTGGAAACCTCTTAAGCAAAATCCTTTTTCAAAAACATTTTGCCATGAGAGGAGGATTCAAGAGCAGACGTTCTAAAATGGCAGATCACTGTACCTTGAACAGGAGTAAGAAAGGCCATAGGATAGTAGCTCACACAAATATTCCAAAACCAGAGAACAACTAGTCTTGATGGGTATTAGTTATGTTGTTAGCACCAACTAGAAAACCTTTTCCATTTGCTAATATATGACTTTTTAGTAGCAGGTTTTCTTGCCTCCACTTGTACCTGTTGCATGTCATCAGTAAATGGGCAGTTTTAATACCCTACCATACAAGCAGTCATTTGAAGTTGTTGCTGTTGGAGTGCAGCAAACACTCTAATCTGGTGCAAGTAGATCCAGTCGATGAGAAAACTAGGGCAACTGCCCCTGACCATTTCCCAAAGAAGGGAGAGCCATAGATGACTGGACCAGAAGGGAGTCACCACAAACATCTTGAGGGGGTTCCTTATGAATCTTCAGAAGACCCCTGGATATTAGTGGAAAGAAAGGAAAAGCATACAGGAACAATGCTGTCCAAGGAAAAGAAAAGGCACCGGTCTTCTAGGCCTTCTTGCATGGTCTACTTGAGGAACTCCCTGTAGATGCAGCAAATCTTGTAAGAACACACAGATCTAATTTCCATTCATGGTGGCCTGCCATGGTCCTGCTCAGCTGGTCTGTCATGCAACTTTGCTCTGGAATGCAAGACGCCTATAGATTAAGACTGTGCTGTGAAGCTATATCCTAAGCTAACATGGCTAGACTGCAAAGGAGTTTTGACCTGGTTTCCTCATCCTTGTTGATGTACCACATGACTATGGTATTATCTGTAACAACCTGAAGAGGTCCTGAAGACTAAAGACAATTCTCAGTTGACTGCCTTGATCAGGGCAAGCATCTCTTTTATATTTATGTACTTACATTTGTCCTTAGTGTCCCACACACCTTGCACTTTTCTGCCAACTGAAACTACTCCCCAAGTAAAGTCCAAGGCATCTGTGGTGACTGACTGCTTTGGGGTAGGGAGGGAGAATGGAAGACCTAGGTTTATGGAAATATGATATTCCACCAAGTGATTTACTTCTGACAAACCCCAGCACTGGGATTTGAAAAGAAAAGGATGTTGCTACTGCTGTGACAGAAAGACTTTAGATACAGTCTTTCTCATGTGAAGCAGCACTACTACCTTCAAACAAATACTGCAAAAACATCTCAACTCTTCCTGGCCATGTACCTGCTCTATAACTTAACCTCTTCCTTCTCCTTATATGATAACTAAACTCCTATGCTTTTTGCTACTAGTGACTGATGATACTTTCTCCATATTTATTAATTTTTTTCGTCACTTGTTGACACTGGTACGAAAATACTGATTAATATAGCTATGTTTATACCTCTGATTGAATTTATCTGGCAACCAACTAAATTCCTGCTTTTATGTATATATTCTCTATACATTACTGTAAATCACTACATGTAACACTATTTCTACTTCTGTACCAATCAATGTTTACATTTCATTTTTTTCTGTATATATGTTCTTGTTGGAGCTTTTCTCCCTGGGCCTACACTGAAAATAGGCTCTTTTAGGCCCAGTGGACTTTCCCAGAAAACAAATGCAATAAAATAAAGCAATGCCAAGGACATCACTAGACTCGTACAAGCCATAATACCCCAAAATTGTGAGATATTCCCTCGCAGTGACAAAGGACAGAGTGGAAAACCTTAAAAATAGATATAGCTACAGATCTACGTTTTCAGGTGGAAGAAAAGCTCTTTGAACTGATGTGGTTAGCTGACACCTCAGAAATACAATTCTGTGTGAAGGAGTAAAAAAATATATACATATACTTTTGAATGTTCTCCTGGAACCCCAGCTTGTGAAAGAAATCTCTCACCCAACACAGCAATTCCTGATACTTTGAAAAAACTCTGGAAAAATAAGCAAGTCATCCATACATGGAAAAACGTGGACACCCTGTAGCCTGCAGTGAGCTATGACTGAAACTAGACACTTTGTGAATACTCTTGGTGCAGAGGATAGTCCAAAGGGTAAGGGAGAGACCTGATAATGTGATACAGATGCACAAAACCTTAAAAAATCTCCAGAAGTCTGGATGAATAGGGATGTGATAATCTTTTAAATCTAGTGTTACTAGGAATCTTATTTGAGGAGGAAGAGGAGGAAACAGGTTGGGAAGTGATAGCAGTTTGAACTTGGGCACCATCACAAAAAGGTTTATAAAAATAAATATCCAGAACTAGTATCCAACAATCTTCTTTCTTTGGCACTAAAACGTCCTTGAATAAAAACCATTCCCATCCTGGGAACAGGATCTGGTTCACCTCAGGAGACAGCATACGCTGAAGGACAGGAGCAAAAAGAGGAGTCTGGTCTGGTGGTTGATGAATTACTCCAGGAAAGGAGGGATTTTCTCCCACTGCCATCTGCAACTTTGATAAATGATCTTCACAACCCATTCATCTGAATCTATCTGTTTCTAAACAGAAGTGGAGATTCAGACTTTCTGGAAGAGAAAAGAGCCTACTGGGGGGAGGGGGACAATAAACAGTTATTCTGACTTGTTCGCCAGTCCTTGGTTTTGGCAAGTTCCTGAATTCTTTTTGGACCCCCTTCCCTGTAACAACTTCTTAAATGTCTGTTTACCTGCAATTTGGTAAGATTTGTTTTTTTTTTTGCTGAAATTGGATGAAGGGTTAGAGAAACCTTTAAAAATTGGAAAAGGGGTGCTGAAAATTCTTAAGAGAATCCCTATATCAACGTACCCTTTCATCAAACGTTTTGGTAACCTCTGCAGCAGAGGAACAAAAAAACTAAATCTTTATTAAAAGGAGAATTTAAAATCTCATCTTTAACATAATCTGGGAGGCACTGAGAATGCAGCCAAGCAAATCTACCCTAAGCAATACAGATGGCCATAGCCCTGGAAGAAGTATCAGAGTCATACAACATGTAAACATTGAGGAGGGACCTCTAAAATAGAAGAAACTAAATTATTTAAAGCAGATTTTTCCTCATAAGAAGAAACTGCAGACAAAATATTATTCATACTTTCATAATTAGTCAGAATAATATTTGATCCTGACAATTCAAAATGCTGAAAATGAATGTTTCAGAAGCATACACTTTTTCCCCATACTTGTCAATAACCTTACCATCCTTGTCAGAAAGAGAAGGATTGGAATTAACCAAATGTTTAATAACAGCAGGAATAACTAAAACTATAACGGCTGGGTCAGGTTTGGGTTGAGTGTATAAACATTTTGTACATTCTGCCTGCCTTTTTGGGGGAGGCAGGCTGGCTATCAGGAAAACTGCAAGCAATGACACACATCCTCCAAAGCTGGAAGCACTGGAGGAATGGGTGCAGGTTCAGGAAATTCCTTCTTTAATGACTCATATTTTCAAAACCACTGTGACATTACAGAAGGAGACCCAACCCCCACAGAAACTGAGCTTCAGTCTAAACACTGCAAAACTGAGGAGAAAACCCTGTATCTGTTCCTTCATCATCTTGTCCAGATTCATAATGTTGGATCTGTTCAGGAAAAGCTGTATCCCCATTTCTTTTACCAAAAATCACCTTATAAAAAAGGATCAATAGCCTGAATTAAACCCCGAGCCAGACCCAGTAAACTGCTCCTAAGGAATTTTGAGGGGGGGAGTAGATAACATGTTTAGTTTTTGGTTTCTTTTTGACAGAAAAAATGGGGCCAACAGTGTTATTAATGGTAGAAGCAGCTTCCTCAGGGATAGGTACAACATTCTGACTGAACAAGTATTCCCTGTTCCCTCTCCCAGGACCAACAAGAGCAGCTCCCCTTGCCCTCTGAGGGGACCCCAATAGCCAAAGAGAAAGTGGCTAACCCCCAGTCCAGAGTGGCTACAGGTGCTACCCACCAGAGAGATCCAGGGTAAAAGATAAGTGGTCTGAGGAACCAGTTTTTGGCCAAAGTAGTATCACTCACCTGCACCTGAGGCAAAATTCTTGCCTGTAGTGGTAGCAAAGGCTGTTTGCTTGACTTTTTCTTTTTGTGGCTGGAAGAAGAACCAACTGTGAAACCGTACATTGTTTCATTGTCAAGCCGAAAATGGTGATGCTTTCCCAGGGAAAAGGAGCAGCATACGTAAACAAATTTTTAAAGTCTTTACAAATCAGGTTTTTCACACAAAAGCAAAATAAAAAGCACTCAAACATTTTGCCAGCCCTCAAAGCAAAATAAACACAAGTTCACTACAGGAAAAAATGGTTTTCAAGTACTTTAAACAATTTTTAAACTGACATGAATAAGTGCACTCCCATTTAAAAAGTATAGTTAAAACACAAACCCCTATCTTAAAAATAACTTTCCTAAGCAAGAAAGTACAATAAAAAAACATTTTTTAATATGGAAGTATTTTCCCGAAAGGGAATTTATCTGCCCAGCAAAGAAACGGCATACACTTACTGTCAATCCTCAACAGTCCACAGAGGGGTGTTCTCTTAAATGTCAGGAAAGCACTGGGGAGCTTGGCATCCAAATCTGTCATTTTAATCAGCTCATTTTGAGCTAATTAGATGCATGGAAGTTGCCTGAAGCTTTGAAAGCCATCTGGCTGTTCGTATCCTGCACTGCTAGGCAGTGATCAATGTGCTGAACATCAGATCCATTTACTTCCACAAGTCTAATAAGTTCCAGGTGTCTATGCAGAAATAAGGATCTGGGACACTCAATCAGGATATGAAGGATCCAAGGCTATAACAGGTACTGGAAAAATCAAACAACAAACCTGAGGGTATGCCGGTTCAGGTGAGGTTTTCCTGGGCAGGTGAGGACAAGACATTCTTGGAAGGCTTCAAATGAAGACGTCAAAACAAATGAAATCACACATCAGGGCCAAAAAGGGGGCTATTAAGATAACTGTGGCTTTGAAAAAAGTGGCCTTCTCCAGGGGCAAATTCTGGAAAACTGCACTTCTGAGCATCCTCCTAAGTGAAATAAAGGGAAAAAAGTTTCTGCACTTGAAGTTGAATATGAATACATAAAGGTCATAGCGTGGGTCACCCAGTGATGAAACAGTCTGTGCTATCGAATGATTGACAGAACATTCACACACCATCAGCAGACAGCAAGTAAGCCAGCCATACACAGAACTGGCTTGTCCTGGGATGTGAGAAGCAACAAGTAAGTAGTTTGGAAGCAAAAGCCCATTCCCATACTCTCAGTATCCCAACAAAGTGAGTAGAAGTGAGCTCCATTCATCTTGTTTATATACAAAACATTGCAAGTGTTACCAATGAGATTGTCCTCTACTTTAGCAGGGAGTCCTGAGATGTCTGCAAGGTGAGGAGTACAACTCTAATTTCCAGAATTAAGATGTGAAAACTGGCCTTGTACATCAACAATGTACCTTGGACCATCTGCTCCATATAATGCACCCCCCTTCGTCTTTATCTATATCCAGGTTGGAGACTTGGGGTGGGTGAGTTTAAATATTTCCCTCTTACACGTGGCATTCCTGTCTTGCCTCATATACGAGGACTCTGAAGAGGAGGAAAAAGTTTGCCTAAATGAATCTTCAACTCCTAAAAGAAACCTCCAAGTCACAGTATCCTACATTAAAATACATTGGGTGCTCACTGGCCATCCAGCCCCCAACTAGAGACCACAATCGAAGTTCATCCTGATGGGTAAAGATGCAGGGAAGCCTGCATCACGAGAACAACAAAAGCCTTAGCACTGAGGTAGCAGGGGTTGGCCTAGATTCAACTAGGACAGCTGAAATCCCAATTATCACTGACATCAACAGCACCAATTCAGACTGCCAGAAAGTCAGCCTCTAGAGTAGTGTGGACAATCCCAACAGGCTCAGAAATGAATTGAGCCCTAAATGATCAACCCCATGTGCCAGGGCAGAAGAATCCTCCCATGTCCTGTGCCATGGGTGTTGAGGTTGAAAGTCTTGGTGCTAATGGCCTCAAGAATCAACAATAAAGTTGATTCAGAAAGCTGTGGTCCTGATTTTGAAACTGTTGTCATCACTGACATATCCATAGGAGTCTACCTCAACAATGAGTAAATAACTGGTGGTTGGACAGGGACTGAGGCCTCAATGGGATCTGGTGAAGACACTAGAGATCTAGTGGCAACAAAATTTAAGGATGCTGCCTGGATGTTAGTAGAGCCCTTGGACCACCTATGCTGCTCTGACAAGAATTCCTGCCACATTTTCAACCCAAAGGTCTAAATCAGGGTTTGATTTTGATTAGAGAGGAGTGGAAGAAGCTTTGCACTGCTGACTGTACAGAGCATCAGCTCAAATGTCTTAAGGAAATGTGTGGATAGTTAATGTGCTATTTATTTCTTGGATAGGAAGTGAACTGTGAGACTGTGTGTTATACTAAGAGATAAGGTTCAACTGGGACTGGGTTTTTAAGGAATGGGACAAATTCCTTAACATTACAGACCTGAGTTTTAACAAGTCGATTGATTCTTTTAATGTTATTTTTAGAAAAGGACGCAACATTAAAGATTGGTTGATAGTCCAACATAGAGAAAACAAGAAAAGTAACAAAATTAAGGGTAACTATTCCTGTGGAATGTGTTCACAATGTTCATTTATGACTAATACACAAAAAATTTTTGTTCAAGCAAGAGAAAAAGATATTGTTGGTAAAACATACAGCAATTATAATTCTTTTGGAGTTGTATACATTGCTTTATGTGATATCTGCTCGGCCTTCTATGTTGGTAAGACCGAGAGAAAGATCAAAAGAAGGATTTATGAACATCTGAATGACATTAAAAAGAAGAACGAACACAACGCATTATATAAATACTTGACAATTTGCCCTTTGGCAAAATATACATTTTTCATTCTAGATGAGGTAGCGAAAGATGAAAGAGGGGGCCTTTGGGAGACCCAGATAGAATATAGGGAATTATTTTGGCAAATTATTTTGGAGGCAAATAAATTCCCTGGGTTGAATGACAATATTCCCTTGCTCCAGTTTTAAAATTAAGGGCAGCTAAATTGTAATTATTTTCATTTTTCAATTTTTATTTTCATTTTCATGTCATGAATATCATTTTTACATACATATATTTGACACAATACACTCATATTTATATCTATATATATTTTTAAGCAATATTTTTCTCAAAAAAAATGTTTATATTATATATATTTGATACATATATTTATATCCACATTTATATTTATATTTATATTCATATTTATATTTACATATATTTATATTTATTTATTTGGTACATTTCTGATAGTTCATTTTGCATCAATCCATTTTTTATAAACTTTTTTAGATGAAATTTCAGACTATTCACCATGTTTTTATACATTTGATCTAGGGGTTGGTATAGAATTTAGAGGTATATTTTTCTCACATTTGCTCCATTACATGTCATGCCTGTGTATATATATACATATATACAATATATTTTTTCATTATTATTATATTATCAATTTATGGTTTGTCATTGTTTTACGTTTTGTGATCATCCATTTTTACATTTTTATATTTGTGTAACATATCTAACTTATTTACAACAACATTCATTCACATATTTAGAATATGCACATTATATATAATCATTATCTATTTCATATATATATATATATATATATATATATATATATATATATATATACATATATATACACATACAATATATATATTTTTTATATTTCATAGATTTTTATACATATTTATCATTTATTCACATACTATCTTTCAATAGAGAACAATATTTAGGATGGAAATTCAATGCACATCCAGTTTTGACCACTAGATGGGAGTACAGTTGGTGATTTTTAATACAAATAAGTATTTTCAAATTAGTGTAGGCACGAAGTTTTTTCATATATATATAAAAAAACTGGCTTTATGACATTATTTGTTATTGTACAAGTGGTATATTTATTCATACCATACATTCTATATTTTACATCTGTGGATCGTAGCATTCTATTTCGATCTGTTCAATGTCATACACATTTAGCATTTGTATTCAGTTCATGCGCACATTCATTCATATTCTATGAGGATTGCTTGATTCCTATTGGATATTTTAAACATAAGGTCAGCATATATAAATGGTTGTTTGTCATGTTTCTCCTTGTCTGATGAAGTCTAACTCAAGTGACGAAATACGTGTGATTTGGCTACTGTTTAACGTATAATAAAGCTGTTTGTGGAAGCAAGGTTGTCCGGTGCAGTCCGTCCTCTTCACAGCACTTGTTTAGTTTAATCAACTGGGACAATATTACACTAAAATATGCAAACTGACATACAATGTGATTGAAGGATTTGTTTGCAACAGAAAGACCAAGGATATAACTAAAGAAGAATTAAATAAAATACTTAACTATGGCACAATTTGAAGTATTAGTTTAGAATGTTAATGGGGTGGTACACACATAAAAAAGGGCATAATACTGATTTGTACTAATATACAGTACTTGTATCATAAAGAACATGATCGTTTTGTAAAGACAAGTGGGAAGAAGGATTTCTTTGCTGGAATACATTGCCAGCAAAAAAGGGGTCTTAATATTACTTTAAATGGTATATTAATAAAGATTGAGGAACAAACGAAGGACAGGCAAGAAAAATTTACTGTGTTGATACCCTGTTGGCAGGATGTGACTTACAGTGATTGCACTATATACATATTCCAACAAAAACAATGAAACAAAATATAAAGAATATTACGGGAGACATTTTAGCCTTTCATCAAGGATGTATGACAATAAACAGGTGCCTAAAGGGAATTAAGACACTATCATCCAGGCAGTCAACTGAAGCTGATTGGGATCAGGGTGTATCAAATACCCCTGATCTTGTGAGTAGATTCAGTCTGTAAGGAAACTTGTGATAAATGCCCCTGGCCATCTCCAAAAGAAGGGAGAACCACTGTTACCTGGGCCAGAAGGGAGTTACCACAAAGATCTAGGGGGATTCCTTCTGAATATTCATAAGTACCCTGGGTATTGGTGGAAAGGGAGGAACACCATACAGGAACATTTCTGTTTAATGAAAAGAAAAGGCACAGGTCTTCTTGTGCGGAATCGTGGAACAGAATCTTGTCAGCTGATTGTTCAGACAGGAGGCAAATAGGTCTGCTCAACCAATTCCCCAAACACGGATCAAATCTTGGATGACCTCCTGATCTAGTTTCTATTTGTGAGGGTCTGGCTTTGTCCTGCTCAGCTCATCTGTCACACAGTTTTGCTCTGACAGAATGTAGGATGCCTGTATTAGTGAAATTGTGCTGTGAAGCTATATCCCAAGCTAACATGACTAGTCTGCAAAGGAGGTATGATCTGGTTCCCCCATGCTTGCTGATGTACCACTTGGCTGTGGTATTGTCTGTAACAACATGAAGAGGTGTCAGGGACCAAAGATGATTCAAATAGTTGACTGCCTTGATCAGGGCAAGCATCTCTTTTACATTTATGTACTTCTTGGTGCCCCACACACCTTGCACTTTTATCCCTCCTGAAACTGCTCTCCAAGCAAAGTCTGAGGCATCTGTGTTAACTGACTGCTCTGGAACATGGAGAGAGAAGGGGAGACCTAGATTTAAGGATATTTACTGTCTCTACCAATTATTTCAATTATGGAAAAAAAAACAGCACTGGAATTTGACAGTACAAAGGATGCTGGTGACGGGACCAAAGACATTTTAGAAATTAGAAGTTATGTACTCACCATAACGTTCCATCTGAGTAGGTGACTTCATTCGGATGCAACCTGTGGGTATCGGATCCGACCTCGGATCCGAGCCGGCAATTCAAAAGCTTAGGCTCCGAGCTCCTAGCTCCTCCCTCTTACCCATAACCCCTTGCCACGCCCTGACTGACCTCAGATTGAGTTTGCCTCAAATACTGACCACAGTATACTAAAACAGCATAAATACTCGCTCTATAAAGGTCAGGGGGATGGTTGCATCCGAATGAAGTCACCTACTCAGATGGAACGTTATGGTGAGTACATAACTTCTAAATCTGAAGTAGGAAGACTTCATTCGTCTGCAACCTGTGGGACAGAGTCCCTAGCTACCTGAATCTTGGGCGCCATCATGGAAGGATGTTCGAGCACCGCTGAGCCAAAGGATGCTCTTCCTCTAGAAACAACATCCACTTTGTAATGAGAAATAAAAGTATGAGGCGAGGCCCAAGTAGCTGCCGCGCAGATATCATCCAACGAAACACGGGACTTAAAGGCGGCTGACGTAGAAACCGCCCTAGTAGAATGAGCCGTAACCCTCTTAGGAGCAGGTCTGCCTGAAGTGTCATATGCCTGCAATATGCAATTAGCAATCCATTTAGACAGAGTGACTTTAGACACTGCTTTACCCAGAGCAAATTTAGCAAAGGAAACGAACAGCTGATCTGATGTCCTGTGGCCAGCTGTCCTGTTAATATAAAAATGTAATTGTCTATGAACATCCAATGAATGCAATTTGTATTCCCCTTTGTTTGAATACTTGGGAAAAAAGACAGGCAAATTGATTGACTGGTTAATATTGGATTCAGAAGAGACCTTCGGAAGAAAAGATGGATTGGTCCTGAGGCACACCCTATCAGGGAAGAAAGAAAGGTAAGGTGGTTTGACACAAAGAGCCTGAAGCTCAGACACCCTTCTGGCTGAAGTGATAGCTACCAGAAAGACAGTCTTCCAGGAAAGGAATTTTAAATCAGCAGAAGCTGCAGGCTCAAGGAGGAGCAGTAAGGGCCTGCAGGACTAAAGACAAATCCCAAGGCGGTACAACCTCCTTGACTGGAGGCCTTAATAAAAAAACTCCCTTGAGAAAGGATTTGCATAATTTCGCTGTCATAAGGGGAGCTGTGTCCTGACCAATGTGATAATGCGATATAGCTGCCAATTGTACTTTAATCGTGGAAGAACTGGCCCCTTGATGAAAGAGGTCTGTTAGAAATTCTAGCACCGCAGAGATAGGTGCTGAAAAAGGATCCACCATTCTCTGCCCTGCCCATATAGAGAACCTCTTCCATTTACTCCGATAAACCTGTCTGGTAGAAGGTTTATGAGCAGCCACCAAAATTGCTTTGACCGGTGAAGAGATACCGGGAGTCCTAATTAAGGTTGGAATTGGAGCAGCCAAGCTGTCAACTTCAGGGTCCGCAGGTTGGGAACTGGCATTCCCAGAGGGTGAGAGATGAGATCCGAAATTGGATCCAGAATCCATGGTGGATTGATTTTGTGAGACCATACAAGGGGAACCAAGGTTGTCGAGGCCAGAATGGGGCAATGAGAATCATTCTGCTCCCCAAACTGTTGGCTTTCTGCAGAAACCTCTGCATCAGAGGAAGTGGAGGGTAGGCATAAAGGAGACCGGGAGGCCAAGCATGCACCAGAGCATCCTCGAACTCCCTGGTGGGGAAGTAGAGCGAAGAAATTGTCGATTTGGCGTTTGAGGGAGAAGCAAAAGATCGCAACAGGGTTGCCCCCAAACGGCAAAAATCTTCTTCGCTACTTGAAGGTTTAGGGACCACTCGTGTGGAGAAAGGATGGTGCGACTGAGCTTGTCCGCAAGGATGTTGGACTTTCCCGGAATGTGCGTTGCTATCAGAAAGCGTTTGGTGGAAATTGCCCATTCCCAAACTCTCATGGCCTCTCGACAAAGGGGATAAGACCTGGTTCCTCCCTGCTTGTTGATATACCAGACTACGGACATGTTGTCTGTCTGAATCGCAATAGTCCCTGTAGGAAGAACGTGGTGAAGTGCTTGCAACGCTAGGAGCACCGCCCTCATTTCCAGGACATTTATATGCAATGATGTCTCTGTGGGATTCCACGTGCCTTGGACAATCTTTCCGCAGAATGCCCCCACCCGAGGCAAGAAGCGTCTGTGGTCACTGTGGCTCGGGGAAATGCAGCGCAAAAGGGTCTTCCTGCTAGGGGCTCCGGAGAAAGAAGCCACCATAGAAGGGAGTCCCTGCACGCTCTGCTGACCGCAATCGGAGCGTTTAGAGACGAACAAAGAGGAGACCACTGAACTTGAAGGGTCCATTGAAGAACCCGCATGCGTAGGCGAGCATGAAGTAGAAGCGGGATAGCTGCCGCCATAGAACCTAGGGCCCTCAGGACCGAAGCTGCAGTTGGTGACGGTTGAAGGATTGCTGTCACATGACACCTCAGGCTGACGATACGGTCTGGGGTGAGGAAGGCTCGCATTGATCTGGTGTCCAGTCTTCCTCCTATGAAATCTATAATTTGAGTTGGATTCAGGAAAGATTTCCCCCAGTTGATCGTTATGCCCAGCCTTGGTGCTAGTTGAAGGAAGTAATCCCTGGCTGAGCACAGAAGATGCCTTGATGATGCCGTCAGGAGCCAGTCGTCCAGGTACGGAAAGACCTGTAATCCCTGGAGCCTCAGGTGGGCCGCTACCACCGCTAACACCTTGGTAAACACCCTGGGGGCTGAGGTGAGACCAAAGGGAGGACCCTGAACTGATAGTGACTGGCTCCCAGCCGAAGCGAAGAAACCTCCTGGATCGCCTGTCCATTCGAATGTGGTAGTACGCATCCTTGAGGTCTATGGAACACATCCAGTCGCTCTCCCTCAACAGGGGAGTATAGATTGCAGGGTGACCATCCGAACTTTGCTTGGTTACTGACAGGTTCAACAGGGAAAGGTCTAAAATTGGTCTTAAGTCCCCGCTTTCTTTGGCACCAAAAGAACCTGGAGTAAAACCCTAATCCGCTTGATCTGGGGACGCGCTGGATGGCTCTTTTTCTAGCAGCTGCTCGATTTGAGAGCTGCCGCCTTTGATCGGGTGGAACATCTGGGAGGCTGCGAGATTTGGGGATCTTGATAAGGGGTATAGAATATCCTCTGGATATGAGTCGAAGCACCCAACTGTCTGTTGTTATGGACTCCCAAGAAGTCAGGTGCATCGAAAACCGCCCCGACTGCCTCCAGAGACGGACAGCCGGGCAACCCTTCAGGGCTGCTGCGTGGGTCTCTCAGAGAAGGGTTCTCTGGACCCAAAATTGCCAGGAGCCCCCCTGCCTCTGGCACGACGACCTCCCCGTCCTCCTCTGCCACGGAAGGACTGGTTATCCGGAGCAGGTTGGGACTGCTGCGACTTCCGGAACCACATCTTCTTCTGTCCCTTTTGGTTCTTAGAGAAGGACCTCTGGGGAGCTGAGAAGCGGACTCGACGGCAGACAGCGTCTTCCGTCCTTTCGCTCTGGACAAGTGTCTCGAACAGTCTTGCCAAATAAGGCAGAACCATCGAAAGGGCATTCGAAGGTCGCCTTAAAGGGCTCAGCAAAATCACAATGGCGGAGCCAGGCCTGTCGCCTCATGACAAGGCCTGCTCCGCTGGCTCTAGCGGCTCCCTCAGTAGCATGAGACAGCAGCCGCATAGATGTATTGGATACAGATCTGAGAGTGGCCATTCGGTGGAATAAACCTGCTTATCCTCACTCGAGATGGACTCCGGGGAGATGCAGCGTACTCTTTAATCAGATCTCGCTGCATCCTAATGACATGCGCCATGTAGTTCAGCGCCTCAAGGAGAAGGTCGCTGAACTAAACACTCGCTTCCCAATTCGATCCATCGAACGGGACTCCTTGCCCGGAGGATGGACGGAGGGACTCTCCTGGGCCAATTCCTCTTCGTGGCTGCAGCCATCATCATGGCATCTACTGGGGGACCCTTACTCCAGTGGGTGCGGTCTGATGGAGGAGAAAGAATGCGGTCCGGGCGTTTTGGGATAGGTTCAATGGTGTCCGGATCCTTCCACGCCCTGATAGATATAAGATCTACCAGGGGGTCAGCAGGAGGGGACACCCAAGAGGTAGAAGGGCCCGCCTCGAATGCCTCCAAGAACACAGACTCGTCCGAAGAAGCCTTGGGGGCAGACCACCCCCCCCTGATCCTTAACATCTCCATGATGTCTCCAAATGAGACGTCCTCAGGGGTGACCTAGGGAGCCTTCCCTTCATCCAAGTCCGTGTCTTCAGTGACGGACTCAGGGAGTCCATGTGCCTCCTCTTGCATTTGCGCTTCCGAGGTACTTCATCGGGGGGGCTGTCCGAGGAGTACTCTTCAGCAGATGGATGTTCCAAGGGAACCACTTGGGACATCAAGGCGGGCTGTCCCTGGGACCGGCTGGTGGGGGCCTGGCCCAACTGCAATGGAGTGCGGATGGAGCCGTGCCAGGGCCCGGGCGTCCGGATGTCCTCGACACTGCCCTTACCATAACGTTGACTGCCAAGGGGTAGACAGCTTCTCTAAGCCCCGAGCCGACCCCCACTCGGATCCAACGTACGGATCGGAGTCGGAGCCGAAACCGTCGGATCCGAGAGACCAGTGTGCTCCGACCTGGACGGAGCCGAAGACACACCAGCTCCTCGGATCCGAGGCTCGCCCTCGGCTCCAGAGGTCGGGTCCGGCACCCGAAGCACTCAAGGATGGGACGGATCCGAGGTGCGCCGACCAATCGGATCCGACCCACCCCCGGATCCAAATCTGCACGGCGCCGAAAGCTCCGAACCCGTGGTATGGGTCGGAGAAGGAGCTACGGGGGCGAAAAAAGGGGTCAAGCCCCTCCCGGTTGGGGGCTAGGAGCACTCCATTTGCATTTGGGCCTGGATGAATTTCCTCATCATCCGTCCATATCAGCTTCGCCATCGAAAAGGTCGATCTAGAGGAGGCCACCAAGCGGACCTAGAGAACCGCCTCGAGACCTCCTGGAAGGGCTAGCCTCCTCCTCCTCGGGTCCAGGAGAGAACCGAGGGGAGTGGAGCCGAGGAGGAGGAAAGCTAGAAGGCACAGGGAAGCCCGCTTAGATGGAGGAGCCGAGCTGGAAGCCGGCTCTCCTCTTGTGGTGCTTCTCCTGTGCCTCTCCTTCTGTCTCTCCCTACTAGAATCCTTCCCCTCCGGCATTTTTAAGGGAGGTTGAGTCCCAGCCGGAGGGGGAGAACTGACAGCAACAAGTTGCTGACTGGAGGGCAGAGGCGAAGCAGTATCTGGGGTAAAAGACCCGCCAGCACTAACTTCGACCTCCGTTCCCTTAAAGCCCGGGTTGAACCCTGCACAAATGGTACAACCAGAAGACAGGTGTTCAACCCCCAAGATGACGAGTGTGGCCATCCGCTGGGGACAGCTTATGGCCACACTCGGTACATTTCGAAAAGACAGCCTTAGGGGCTTCAGACATAACACCTAAGGCCTAAACACACACACACACAAACAAACTACGAAAAACCCGAGAAATTTAACTAAAGAGGGAGGGAAAGCCTTAACCACACACAACACTAACTATATTTTAAACAAAAAATGAGAATTTCAACAATTTTCCTGTCAGAAAACCACTTATCTCAAAAACCACGCCAGGAGCTCAAGAATTCCGTTGCTTCTTGAAAAGCGGCAAACGAAATCTGAGGTCAGTCAGGGCGTGGCAAGGGGTTATGGGTAAGAGGGAGGAGCTAGGAGCTCGGAGCCTAAGCTTTTGAATTGCCGGCTCGGATCCGAGGTCGGATCCGATACCCACAGGTTGCAGACGAATGAAGTCTTCCTACTTCAGATCAATAGTTTCTCATATGGAATCTTGCCAGGGGTATCATGAACCACAGATGCCATGAGACCCAAAAAAACTGAATGTTCCCTCACAGTGAGTTAAGTCTGCATGGAAAGCCCTAGAAATAGATCGATATATAAATCTATTTTTCTCCTATGGAAGAAAACCTCTCTGTACTGAGATGTCTAACTGATACCGTAAGAACACAATCCTGTGTGAAGGAGTCAAAAAAAGACTTGAGTATTCTCTTGGAATCCTAGCTTGTGTAACATCTCTCACCCAAGTGAAATATTCCTGACACTTTGAAAAAGACTCTGCAAAGATAAGCAAGTAATCTAAATATGGAACAAATGTGGATACCCTGTAGCCTGCAATGAGCTATAACTGAAGCTATACACTTTACAAACAAACAGTGTTGGTGCAGTGGACAGCAAAGGGTAAGGCAGAGAACTGATAAGGTTCTGTGCGTCTGGATCCCATTAAGAAAATGTTTTCAGTCTGGCTGGATAGGGATGCGATGATGAGCATCATTTAAATGTAGAGTTACTAAGAAACTTAAATGACGTAGAAGAGGTAGCAGGTTAAGTGCCAGCATTTTGAACTTTGGTACTATCAAAAATAAATTTAGGAAAGAAAGATCCAAAACTGGTTTCCAAGCATCTTCTTTCTTTGGCAGAAAAAATATCCTTGAATAAAAAAAATGTTTCCCACTTGGGAAGGAGTGACTAGTTCTATCATCCCCTGGGACAACATGCGATAGACAGATGAAAATAAAAAAAAAAAAAAAATCTTGTCTGGTAGACAATGTATTACCCCTTGGAAAGGAGGAATTTCCTCCCGCTGCCACCTGTAACACTGATGAATGATCTTCAGAACCCAACTGTCTGAACTATCTCCTGCCAGTGAGAAAAGTGGAGATTCAGACTTTCAGGAAGGAGAAAAAGGACTGCTAAGGTGGGAAGGGGGAGAAGGTACCTTAAACAGCCATTCTGACTTATTGGGCTGTCCTTGGTTTTGGGGGATGGGGTTTCCTGAATTCTTTATGGAAGCCCCCTGCCATTTCTAATTAAACATTTGTTTACCTGCATTTTGTTGAGACTGTTATTTTGCCCTTTTTTTTTTTTTTTTTGCTAAAACTGGCGGGATTAAAGAATCCCTTTAAAAATTTGGAAAAAGAGGGCTGAAAAAAATCTTTGCATCAACTTACCCATTTCATCACACTTTTTGACCACCTCTGCAGCAGAGAGGCCAAAAAAGTACAGTTGTGTACCTACCATAAATGTAGATGTTTACATGTACTCACTGTTGCAGTCATTACTCTTGGGTTATCCTGCTGGCAGGCTACCTGCAGTCAGCCTGAAGTCTAGGTCCGGCGTCCGTTGCTGTTGCCTCTTCCCTGACATCAGTGTGCCAGGGGTATAAAAGATGCAGCCGACGCCATTTTCTCCAGTTTTTCTTGCCCCAGATGTCAGGTGCCCCCAATGTGGTAGGCTGAAAATTATGCCAAAAAGTATGCATGCACAATTTCCTTCATCTACAAGCAAATACACCACATAGGCTGTATAGGATAGAGAAGTACAGATAAGTCCCAGCAAAGAAAAAGGGGGATGGTGGGGTGGGTAACCTGGACTGCAACAGTGAATGCACTCGAACATCGACATTTATGGTAACTACACAACTGTACTATGTTCATCGTGTTTCACTGTTGCAGTCATTACTCTTGGGTTGAATCCCAAAGCTGAGGATGGGTGGCTGGGCAAAATAGAATTAGGAGAGGCTATGAGGCCCTGCAGAACTGCAGTGGCAAAGCCTGCTCTGGATTTAGAGTAAAGAGGTAAGTGGTAGTGCTTCGTAAAGGTGTGCACTGAACTCCAAGTTGCAGCCTCTAAGATGTCTTTGGTTGGTACTTCTCTGAGGAAGGCTGCTGAAGTGGCTGCTGTTCTGATAGAATGAGGCCTAATGCCCTTAGGCACTGATTTGCCATGCTGAGAATAGCAGAAATGGATGCAATGGCCTATCCATTTAGAAATAGTCTGTTTTGAGATAGCCTTTCCTTGTGATCCTGCAGCATATGACACTAAAAGTTGCTCAGTCTTTCTGAACGCTTTAGTTCTATCCAAGTAGAAGCGTAGCTGCCTGTGTATGTCCAAAGAATGCAGAATTTTCTCACCCTTGTTCTGTGGATTTGGATAAAAGGTAGACAAGTGAATGGTTTGGTTGAGGACCACACTGGAGACCACCTTAGGCATAAATGTAGGGTTTGTCCTCAGAGAAACCCTGTCTGGATGAAAAATGATAAAAAGGTTCCACAACCCTGAGTGCTTGTAACTCCCGAGCCTCATCTTGCAGAGGTTATTGCTAGGAGCAGAGCTGTTTTCCAGGATAAGAATTTTATATCCGCTGTTGAGGCTGACTCAAAAGGAGACAGTGTGACTTTTTCCAAGACATAATTAAGGTCGCATGCCGGAATTGGTGCTCTCCTTGGAGGCCTGATGTTTTTGGCCCCTCTGAGGTACTGCCTTATTAAAGGATGAGAAAAGATAGGTGGTTCCGTATTGTAATGGGCTGAAATGGCAGAGGCATGAATCTTAATTGATGAAAAAGAAAGGCCTTTGTCCAGCATCTCAGTTAGGTATTGTAAAATCTGAGGGATATTTGGCACATACGTGTCAATGCCTTGTTCCTGATTCCAAGCACAGAATCTCTTCCATTTTTCTGCATAAGATTTTCTGGTACTGGGCCTCCTGGCCTCCAAGATAACATCCATCACAGCTTTTGAAAGAAGAGTGTTCTGAATGGCTACATTATCCGCCATGCTGCCAGATTTAAGGTCCTGAATTGGCTGTGCAGGATCTGATTGTTTTGTTGGGTTAGCAAATGAGAAGTTTGAGGCAATATCCATGCTGGACCTTGAGACACGCTCTTTAGGATTGGGTACCAGTGCTGGCATGGCCAGTCTGGTGCAATCAGTATCATTTTTGGCTTCTCTTGTCTGACCTTTAGGAGTACCCTGGGAAGGAGAGGCAGTGGAAGAAAGGCATATACTGTTAGATTTTTCCAGCTGAAGGATAGGGCATCGACTCTCCATGCTTGTTTGTGATAAATCCGTGTGAAAATTCTCTGTAATTGGCAGTTGTGAGGGGAGGCAAATAGATCTATGTCTGGGCATCCCCATTTCCTTGTTATCATGCTGAAGACTTGTGGATCCAGTTTCCACTCGTGGGGATCCATGAGGTTTCTGCTTAGTTCGTCTGCCAGAGTATTTGTTTTTCCTAGCAGGAATTGTGCTTGCAGGTGAACTTGATAAGCCAATGCTGTGTCCCATAAGGTCATTGCTCGTCTGCAGAGGAATGTGTACCTCCCTGCTTGTTTATGTACCACATAACCGTAGTATTGTCTGTCTTTATCAGTAGCTGTCCTGGATGAAGTAGATCCTTGAAAGCTGTCAGGGCATTCTGAACAGCTAGCATCTCTTTTTGATTGATGTGAAGATGCATCTGGCTTGCAGGCCATGTGCTCTGAATACATTTTCCTGCCATATGGGCCCCCCAGGCATAATCTGATGCATCCGTTGTCAGTGTCTGTCTGGCTGTGGGTAAAGTAAATGGCAGACCCTTGTTGTGGTGACAGGCCTCTTCCAACCATCGAAACTCCTGTTGCAGGCAGGGAATGAGGGTAATTACTGTCTCCAGGCAGTGGCAATGCTGAGTCCAAACACTTTTTAGATACCATTGTAGTTTCCTCATATGCAGTCTGGCATATGGAATTAGTAGAATGCAGGATGCCATGAAACCAAAGGCTTGCAGAATTTTCCTTGCAGATAACTGGGTCTTTGTTGCCAATTTTTTGAAGTAAGAAGTCAGTTGCTTTTGTTGGTCTGGCGTGAGATAAGCCATCTGGGCAGCTGTATTTAAGCTTGCACCTAGGAATATTATTTCTTGAGAGGGTACTAGTTTTGATTTCTTTTCATTTACTGTGTACCCTAGGCAAATTAGTAATATTTTTACAAACGCCAGATGCTTTAGAAGAATGTCTTTGTTCTCTGCTCGAATAAGGCAGTCGTACAAGTAGGGATATATTTGAATTCCTCTTTGTCTGCAAAATGCAATTACTGGTGCCAGGCATTTTGTGAAGACCCTGGGTGCAGTAGATAGGCCAAAGGGCAGTGCAGAGAATTGGTAGTGCATTGAGCCAGCTATGAATCTGAGGTATCTTCTGCAAGATTGTCTGATTGGGACATGCAGGTATGCCTCTTTTAGGTCCAAAGTTACGAGCCAAGCCTTCTTGAGCAGCATGGGCAGCAGCTGCTGTAGAGTCAACATCTTGAATTTTGGAACTTCCAGAAATGTGTTTAGTATAGACAGGACCAGTATTGATCTCCAGGTTTTGTCCTTTCTTGGCACTAAGAAAAGTCTGGAGTAGAATCCTTTCCTCTGCTCTTGTTGTGGTACTTGCTGAATGGCCCTCATGTCCATGAGAGCTGTAATTTGCTTTTGTGCCTCTGCCCACTGATTGTGTGGCAGGTCTGGCATACATTTTGCCCTTGGTAGGGTGTGAAAATGGAACCTGTAGCCTTGGGACACTATGTTCAGGACCCATTTGTCTTGGGTAATCATTTGCCAATTTGATGAAAAAAGTGCTAGTTTCCCCCCTAAAGGGGCTGCCAAAAGAAAAGTGCTTGGATCTGGCAGAGGAAAGTCATTGGGACTGTTTCCTGTAAGGTTGTGATTTGTCTTCTCCGCTTTTGGAGGTAGGAGCACCCCATTGTTTAGGCCTGTATGAGCCTTGGGGCTGAGATCTGCCTCTGGGACGTCTGTATCTGCCTCTTTCTGGTCTGTCTGACACTGGAAAGGACCAACTTTTAGAAGGCCAGTTCCTGCTAAATCTGGGTGGCTGTACCTGTAAGAAATCCTTAACTGTCTGCATGGATTTCGCTTTATCCTCCGTTTTCTTCAACACCTCTTCTGCTTTAGCACCAAACAAAGTATCATGCTGTAATGGTGCATCTAATAATTTTGCTTTAACATGATCAGGCAGATTCTGTTCCTTTAACCAAGCATGCCTTCTAATAACAGAACCTGTAACAGCGGCCCTGCAAGAGGCCTCCAGAGAATCATAACCACATTGCAAAGTATGCTTTCCCACTTGTTCTGCTGCATGCAATAAATCCTGCATTTCTTTGTTCTCTGAACATTCAGTATTTGTCAACATTTTCTGTTTAAGCAGTGACATTAAGTATTGCTGATATTTAAGCATATGAAACTGACAATTTAAAGCCCTTACAGCCAAGGTAGCAGAAGTGTAAACTTTTTTCCCCCATCTGTCCAGTGCCCTAGAATCCCTATCAGAGGGGACAGGGTTTTTTGCAATGGAAGCTTTAACCCCTTTGGGACCCTGAGATATAGTTTCTGGGTCTGCAGCAGGGTTTTTATATAGGAATCCAGGACCTTGTAGTATCTGTCTGGCTTAGCAGGTGCAGGGGGTAAAGAGTCAGGGGACAGGCCGGACTCTGAAAATACATCATCTACAATGTCTAGAACAGGTGGAATAGCAAGGGGCCTGTGCTGAGGAAGTAGCAGAAAGTCTCTGAGCCTTTTCTTAGATTTAGGGTAATCTTGGCTCTCCCAGTGGAAATGCTCCCTCATGGTATGCAGGGTTTCCCCAAAAGAATAATCCTCAGGAGGAGAGGCTGAAGGAATGGATTCTTCAGCATCAGAGTCCTCATAGGGAGGCATAGAATAATCCTGTTCAGAAGAGGCATCAGAGGAAATAGAAACCTGATCAGAAGAATCATATTCTGTCTCTTGCCTAGGCCTCTTATCAGGAGGGGGATGGGAACCCCTGATCAAAGTAATTAGGTCTTCGGCCATTTTAAGCATCTATTTTTTAGGCATGGAAGTCTGAGTAGGAGAATGCTGCACTTGTTTCTTTGTCCTTAGAGCTGCTTTAGTCTTTGTCTTGGAAGTTGAAGATGGTTTAACATATAACTGTGTAGGTCTGAAGACACCATCAGAAGCCGATGCCTGCTCAGCGGCTCCGGACCCATCTGAGGGAATGATTTCCGAGTGTCCAATACCTTGAGTATCCAGAGGCCCAGTCGGCTCCACGTGGGAGTCGGAAGTGGCCTGTGGCTCTGAGGTAGCGGGCGCCAGGGGCTGCGAAAGCACCTGAGAACCGGCGAACCGGCCTAATGGAGGCCTCATCGTTGGTTTTGAACCACGGATGCCTATCCTTTTCCTTGCGTTTTTTGTAAATTCCAGTCATCGGCTGTTCCGACAGCATAATATAATTAAATCTTCGGCCAAAGTAATGAAATGCAAAATCGAACCGACGCTTAATAGTGCGTTGGTTAAATCTAGCACAAAACCGACAGCTAGCAACGTTGTGATCAGGGCCTAGGCAAGGAATACAGTAAGAGTGAAAATCCTTATGAGGTATTTGCTTCCCACAAGAAATACAATTGTTAACTTTTTGTGACATCGGTCTGGAGCAAGAAAAAAGTTTCCCCAACGGGGTACTTAGCTTTAATGAAGACTTCGGTTCTGAAATTCAGATTTGAAAATCTCAGGAGTCGGCAGACTGGCACTTGCAAACCGCTTTTGCTTCGGGCACCATGCGGCAAGAAAGACTGGACAAAATGGTGTCAGCTGCATCTTTTATACCCCTGGCGCACTGACGTCAGGGAAGAGGTGACAGCAACTGACGCCGGACCTACACTTTGGAATTCAAGCCGACTGCAGGTAGCCTGCCAGCAGGATAACCCAAGAGTAATGACTGCAACAGTGAAACATGATGAACATCTAAATCTCCATCCAAAGGAGAATTTAGGATCATGATCTAGAGATGCAAGTCTCTTTTTACCTTCAGAGGCAGAAGTAGACGAAGTAGTGGTAGAAACCCTAGCAGCTTCAGGAACAGGGGTAACCTTCAGTTTTTCTACCTCCAGGTAATTACAGTGGTCCTTAATGGCTGATGGCCTGATGGTCACACATATCTCAATGCTGAGAGATGTTTAGCCTATTCCAAGCATTTAAGATAAAACACATTTATCTTGTGGAAGAATTTTCAGCCTATATATGCACTCATGGAATTCCTTGCAAATTTTCCTGTTCATGGCATAAACAAATAAGCAAGCAAGGTGTGACGCCCTACCACTGGCAACAGTAATCAAGGAACCTCAATCCTCACTACCGGCACCAATGGAGGACATACACTGGGAAGATGACACACACAGTATTTCCAGATGCAGCTCTCTGCATCAAGTGCAATTTCCCTTAAGAGCACACAAAGACCACAGTCAGTCTGGGATTGGTTTCTCCCTCTTTCTCCAGATCCCCAATAAGACTCCTCACTGTTACAGCTATACAGAGTTGAGAGCTGAGTGGCCAAGCCAGACCTTCAACACTATCTGTCCAACCAGTACTTCTTGTCCCTGTCCAAGTAGCTGACACACACTCTTTGATGTTTGATTTACACACACACACACACACACACACACACACACACACACACACACACACACACACACACACACACACACACACACACACACAGGTTTACTAGCTATGCCCCCTTTTGCCCAGACTATAAGGTAGTTATCACAGTCACCAGCCACTCCTTACCAGATACTTTAAGGCCCTTAACAAAGGGTGTCCAATCTTACTGTGTAATGTTACTATTAATACAAATGGTAGTTTGACCAGGAGCAAGGCTATTAGGAGTGGCATTCACAGTGTCACGAAATAAATATGCAAGTACTCCCAGAACTTGAATATGTCTAGACGGATCAGCCACAATGAAAAGTTTAAATATATTTAATAATTAATAAAAGAACAAGGCAATACTAAATATATATACAGTCATATCAGAGTTCAAAATTACAGGAAACAACATTGCAGGACCATTTCAAATAAAGAAAGAAAAATATCTAAACTAAGCTTTGCTATATTCCTGACTATATCTATGAGAATTACTACACCCTAGTACACTTACTTAATTAGAGCAGCAAGGCAGATGTGGTGAATGGATCTTCTCTAGTTGTTGTTAGGTCAAAGAAAGAATACAGAATGCAGTCTCTCTCTCTCTCTCTCTCTCTCTCTCAGAGACTTCTTAAATTAATATCTCAAATATTACTGCTGGAATAGCTTGCAGAATGACATTTCTTGTCATCTGACTATATCTCAGGTAAAACCCCCACTACCTGTGAAAATACATATACAAGAGCTTTTCTTCAGATCTTTGCAGATCCTGGAAGTCATAAAACAATAAAACACTTCCAGGACAATACAGAAAACTTCTGCAGTACAGACATTATATCTCCTGCTGCACTAAAACTGAAAGATAACATTTTATTGCATGGTCATAAAGTAATTTAAATTCAGTTATTTTTCTGAAGTTAACCTCTTGTGTTCCAATTTCCCCTGTTAAAATATATACATCTAAACAGTTACAATAGTGAGGGTACATTTCTGTTCTATTCTAGTAGGGCATGTTGTGGTTATATTTTAAGCACTCAAAAACCTTTTCAACACACACTTCTGTAGCAGCAGCTTGATATACACCTGACATACAGTTCTAATACATTAGTAACATGTGTATCTTATATGAATCATGTTAATATTTACAAATGATATATAATTATGTAGAACATTCCAGATAGCTGTGCTGGCAGTATCTCCCTTTGTTACACACGGGTAAAAGATGAACTGCTAACACTTAACAACAATTCAAAAGAAGAACATTGATAACTGTTCTGTACACCAAATTGCTATATTCATACATTCAACTCTGGCAGAGTACCACTGCAACAATAACAAAGAAAAACAACTAAAAATATACAAAACATTTTCATAAGAATTTGCTATGAGAAAGAAATACAATACCAGAAATTAAAAAAAAATAAATAAAATAAAATACTGGTACTACAAGCAAGAAGGGGTGGGTACAAAAGTCGGGCAGATAATTAGAGCGAAAAAGAGGAAGTGACTGACAGAAGTCACCAAATCACACAGGAAAAAAAATTCTGACAAAACTACACTAAACAAACATGCATAAAAACACTTCTTAATATTCAGTAGCCTGAGGCCATTTTCCTTTCCAAGATGATTGTGACACATGGTAAAAGTGATCTAGAAATGAGTCCTCAGGAGCACAACATTGTGGGTAAAAGGGGAGAGGCCAGCTATCCTGGGAAAAGTTTCTATCATTAGGTTTAAAACGTCCTACCAGTTTTAGTCCTGTTAACAAACATGGAACAACTGCAATCTGATATACACATTTTACATAATAGGTTTGTATGTATGTGTGTGTTCTATATAATTATAACAAGAAAAATTGAAATATATAGAGTGAAACTCAAGTGGCTTCAAAAAAAAAACAGCAAATGCAAAAAAAAAATTGAAATAGTACTCATAGCAAATCACAAAACATTGAATCTTTCTTAGACAGTATCTGTAAACCCACCTCACGCACTGTCTGAATCATGATACTCTGCAGGAAATGTGTAGGACTGGAGTTAGGGATCATTCACTATGCGGTTTCCCTTCTTGAACAGGGATTTGATGATTGAAGCAGAAGCCCAGGAAGGCAGACACAGAAGAATGAATGAAGACATGGAAGACGACAAAAAGAAAAAGGCAGAGACTGTTCCCATTACAGGAATCTATAAGAGAATGCTACTAAGAGGCTCAAAAAGAGAAAGTACCCAGTGAAAGATAATGTATCCCAGCTGTAGGGGACTGCACTGTGAACATATATTAAGCTGCAAGTGTTTTATTTTGTGAAGGACCTGTGTGTGTGTGTGTGTGTGTGTGTGTGTGTGTGTGTGTGTGTGTGTGCGCGCGTGTGTGTGTGTGTGTATATACAAACTATACACACATACAGACACACACACATACATACATATATGGGTTGCAGCCCTTGTTTCATTATTGCAAAGCTGAGATACACCACGGTCCCCTTTGTCACATCAGATCTATATAAATGACTTATCATTGAGTAGCTACAGTGGGGAGTGCAGAACTGCCCACCACTCCAAGACCCATGGTAAAGCCCATCCTAGAGTACTCAAGTGTTGGGACTTGACAGATCAGGTATGATAAAATGTACCACAATCTATCCCAGCTCAACAAATTGCCACATAATCACATATGTCTAATGCACATTACTCAAAAACAATGTATAAAAGATTAAAGTGCTTAATTTTAGACTTTCTTTTGTCCCTACTGATCTCTAATTAACCTGAAATTTTATTTGAAAAAAATCTGAAAATAAATATCAAATGTACTTTACATTAAACCACCATCATGAAAGTGTGTTCTTACCATCAATTAACTGGTGTGTCTCATTATTTAAAGAAATATGCCTGAAAGATTTTGCCAGACAATTTAAAAAAGGAGTGACGTGACAATTTTGAGTAAACTAAATGGTTAACCCTGTAACAGATTAGGCATAATAAGAATTATCTAATGTATGTGAGGCCACAAAGAAGTTGATACTAACATTTATGATTACTAAAAGTATGATGAAAGCAAAACTTCTTGACTCAAACACCCATGAATTGGTTATTGTGGACTTTAAGAAAGAAAATAAAGTAATATTTATGTTTTCAAGCATAATCACAGTTGGCCAACAAAAAAAATCTTTAAAATGATCTTGGCCACAATTTGAATAAACACAGAAGGAATTCCTTCCCTGTTTATTTAACTGTGGCAGAGATAACTTTAATTTTTTTTGTTGGCTTGTTGCCATTTTCACGTTGTAGTGTACTTTTTGAAGTATAATCACAGTTGGGCGTTATTTCCAAAACACACTTCTATAGCTTAAATGTCTGTTTTGGTAAGGTTTCAGCCAGAAACTAGTAGCCCATTGGTCGTTTTGGGCCAATTCCTAGCTCTTTTCAGCCCCCTGCTATAAAACGCGGTATACGCGCGTTAGCGCGATTTAGCGCGGAATTGCCGTCGTCGCACACTAGGGCAGCGCCGGTTAAGCAGGTTTAAACTATTCAGGCTACCTAAAGTCCACTCTTCTAATTTTCCCTTAAAACTACCTTCCTCAAACTATACTACTGATCTAATCAGCGTATCCTTTAACTAATAAGATCATCTTTACTTGACTCCAAGTAGACTATTCTATATCTGTTTAACCTAGCATTTGGTCCTACAGCACTTATTTCCTTGATACGGCACTCTTATAGATAGCACCCCAAAAAGCCAAACCCCCATTTCTCGGTCACCCACGTCCCCCGGAATCTCTTTCAAAGTATTTTTGTCTAGTCCTTCTAGCATGTCGAGGGATCAGTTGCTAGTGTCCTCTCCTGCTCAACTGGTGAACCTGGGAATATTGAGGCAATGTTACAATTGCCTCATGTACACAGACAACCCTCTCCTCCTCCCACAAAACACAAATACATGTGAGAGATGCAACTATATGGCCAAACTGGAGGCTGAGCTCTCTCAACATAGGACTGGCAAGACCAGTCAGGAGGAGAATATTACCACACACACTATAGACCCAGTCTCACATAGTACCATCACAACCTCAAATCATACACATAAACACACAAAGACATACTCGGAGGCTCTGATCAAAAATCTACCAAAACAGCAGAGGCCACCAAAGCAGACACCCAAACAACCACCACCTCAGAACACAACACCTGCAACACATAGACCTCACAGTCAGAGTGTCAAACAGTCACAGCCCTTAAGGCCAAACACAATGCCAGACACACTAGTCATTGGTGACTCCATAGTCAGACACACTGGCGTCCCACTCACCAGACTGAGTAAGGAGAAGGTCACAGTAAGCTGCCTGTCGGGCGCTAGAATCCGCCACATAACGCAAGCACTCAGGTCTCTCAACAGCAGGTACAAATATGACTCAGTCATTGTCCACGCTGGTGTAAACGACCTGAGATGCACCTCCTTGGACTACATGAAAAGAGACATTGAGGAGCTCTCTGATTATGTAGCCCAGGCAGGTATGACCCTGACCTTGAGCAGTATCCTACCTTCACCAAGAATGATGCCACAATACAGAGATAAGATGATCAGCTTTAACAATTGGCTTAACTTCTGGTGTCATTCAAAGGGGATCCAGTGTCTGTCTGCCTGGGATGACATGCTGGACAAGCCACGCTGCTTTGCAAGGGACGGCTTGCATCTGTCACCCCTGGGATTCCGGATATTGGCAAAGGCTCTTGCCACCCCCATAGTGCCTTTTTTAGGCAAGGCTCAAATTCTAAACCTACCACCCTAGAACACAAAAAAGGAAAAAAACTAAGGGTAATGCTGCTCAATGCCAGAAGTCTAAATCTCAAAATGCACGCACTCGAGGCCCTTCTCAGTATGGAGAACATCGATGTCTGTGCTGTGACAGAAACCTGGTTCAAGGCTCCTGAGAGCACCCCAGCACTATCAGGTTTTACCTCATACCATGCGTTCCAGCCCCAAAATCCGGACAATACCAAGAAAGGAGGGGGGGTATCCATATTCATCAAGGACACCCACACCTCAAGACTGGTGGCAACGCACGATGCATCGGAGACCATCCAGGTGCAATTAACCATAGGCAAGACTGCTCTGCAAATTGTAGCATGTTACAGGCCACCCTCACAAACTCAGGAACCCCACATGGCCTTCCTGAAAACACTAGAGGGGATAAATGTATCACCAAACACCATCATACTAGGTGACTTCAATTACCCTAATATAGACTGGGAACACTACTCAAGCCCAAACACCCTAGCCCAAAAGTTCCTGGAATTCATAAACTCAAATGCCATGGAGCAACTAGTCACCATCCCCACAAGAGGAGATAACATACTTGATCTCATCATCACGAACATGGGAGCACAATGTTCAACACCGGAAGTATACCCCTCACTGGTGAGATCAGATCACAAACTAATCTCGCTGGAGGTCCTCATCCCACCCCCACCTGAAATAAAAAAGACCACAGTAAAGAACTTCTCGAAAGCCGACTTCACACTTCTAAAGACTAGTGTGATCTCCTTTAAGGCCCCCGAGCTGGCGGAAAACAGTACTCAAGCCGCTGAATCACTTACAAATGCCTTCTGCCAGCACCTGCAGGATTGCATGGATAAGGCAATCCCAAGCAAAACAAAGACTCTTTGTACCAAAGGCAAGTGTCCAGCGGCCATAAACAAACTCTACAACAAAAGGAGGAAGCTACTACAAGATAGAGCAAAATCCTTAAAAGGTAAGACACCCATGATCACTATAAGTAAAAAACTAAGAGCTCTCATAAAATCATCCAAAGCAAATTTTGAGAGAAAAATAGCTAAAGACTCAAAAGACAATCATAAGGCCTTCTTTAGCTATGTTAGAAACCTGGGAGGAAACTCCCAGATATGCTCAGAACTAGTTCAAAATGATGTGAAGATTACTGATCCTACAGACATTGCCAACATACTGGCTGACAGGTTCAGTGCAAACTTATTCCCCCCTCCCCAAAGGAGAGATACCTATACAATATGATTACAGCCCCCAAAAGATTTCCAACGCCGAAGTGAGAACTGCTCTCTCCAAGGCAAAAAAACACAGCATCCATGGGACCAGATGGTGTCCCCGGCTGTGTGCTCCACGAACTCAATGAGGAATTAAACCCACAGCTAGGACAGCTGTTTAATCAAAGTCTTACCTCTGGATACGTGCCAGGAGTGGCGCACTGCAACTGTGGTCCCACTTCACAAAGGCGGTGCCTCCACCGACCCTGGAAATTACCAGCCCATTAGCTTGACAAGCCTTATCTGCAAAGCCATGGAGAGGATCATAATGGACCTCATAAATAAAGACATAGGGAATTTGCAGACTTGGATCCAACCCAGTTTGGCTTTGTCAAAGGCAGATCATGCCTTTTAAACTTGGTTGACTTTCGAAACAGTCACCAAAGCCATTGATGAGGGAAAGGCAGTCCATACAGCCTACCTCGATCTGGCGAAGGCCTTCGATACAATACCCCACTCGGGTATCATTGAAAAACTCATCGGCTTAAATGTTAACCCATACATCACAAGATGGGTTGCAAACTGGCTGAGTGACAGAACCCACAGGGTCAGAGTTGCTGGCGCCATGTCAGACTCAAAGCCTGTCACAAGTGGTGTCCCACAGGGCTCAGTCCTGGGCCCACTCTTGTTTGGCATTTACTTTTCAGTACAAGCAACGCAGGAGGGTTATGGCTGAGAAAGTTTGCAGATGACTGCAAACTGAGCGCCATAGTAGAAAACACATCTGACACAGATATCCTTCAGAAGGGTCTTACAGAAACGGATAACTGGTGCCAGAGCCATGGCCTAAAGTTAAATGCCAAAAAATGCATAGTCATACCCTTAGGGAAAAACAAGGTTACCCCTAGCTACCAAATAGGTGGCAATCCACTGGGCACAGAAGAAGTCATCAGAGACCTGGGGACCCAGGTTGATAGTAGTCTGTCATTCGACACCCATGTAGCTAAAGTAGTTAGGAAGACCTTCTACATTGCCCACCTTATCATGAAGGGATTCTCATCTAGATCAAGGGTGGTCATGGTCTCCCTTTACTCATCACTCATCAGACCAATGATTGAGTACAATGCCCCATTCGGAATGTATCTGACCCGACGCTTGCAGCAGCTGGAGAGGCCACAAAAGTTCCTCACCAAAAGGATAAAGGGTCTCAAAAATCTGTCCTATGCCGCCCGACTGAAAGAACTCCAGCTCTATTCAGTCGCACGCTTGCTCAGAGGTGACCTTTGCCTAACATACAAGGCCATGTCAAACCCAGATTTGATGAATATGCTTCACTTCAAAAAATCTAGATCCATCAGAGTCACAAGGGCGGGAGACTTAAACCTCGACACGGCTATTAATAGGACGTGCTGGAGGGATAGATTCATCACCCAAAGACTCCCTATGCTGTGGAACAAAATTCCGGTATATGTGAGGCAGAGCACCTCGCTGGCCTTGTTCAAGAGAAATCTTGACCAATGGATGGGAGATCGCAGATATACCCCAGGGATTACCTCAGTGTCACTGCTCGACAGAGGCACAGCAAAATAATGGGTATAGTTCCCCATACTAAAGGGGTGGCGTAAGCCACAAAACGATGGGCTAGGCTTGTAAATGCCCTCGGGCAGATAGCCTAGTATGAACCTATAATACCATAAGAGTATGACTTGTTCCTCAATGCATCTGACTGGGTTTTTCTGCCAGCTTACTTGATCTTTCAGGAAAATATCACTGAACAAGTTACATAATAAACGCATTTTTTTTTAACAAGAAACATCTTTATTAATATTAAATTATCACTTATGACATAGGCAATGATACATTTATACAAATGGAAATAAACCATATTGACATGTTTTTAGTTGCAAACATTACACATAATTTATAATCTATCCAGTCATTTTCAGTCAAGCATTACATAGCTCATTCAAATCCCGCCTTCTTTTAAATCTCATTCCTCCTCCAAAACATTATTCTGCATGTATTGTTCCGATTATTCCCATGTTTTTTTTTTTTTTTTTTTTGTAATTTGCTCCTACCCTTTTCTAAAGATCCCATTTCCAGTTGTTTTAAATACTGCAAAATCTTCATAGTTCCATGAAATTTTTATTACACATTTTAAGAGATCAAAGTTTATACTTTTAAGAGATCAGTGTTCAGGATGCTTTTTTGGAATTTTTCTCCATGTGCCTGCAGACAGTTAAGGCCCTTCCATCTCACCAACCACTTGTTTCATCTGACAGCCTGAGAGCTGGAGTCCTGTTGTCTCAAATTCCTTCTCCATGGCATCAGCATGCTCCCATGCATCTCTCTACTGAAGCTATTGTACTGACATCTGCTTGGAGGCTGCGACATCTCAACTCAACTACTACAACTTTGCTACAGCCACTCAAAGCAGACTGGGCTGTCTCCCTTCCCCAAGGAAAGGAAAGCTGGAGTCTGCAGCTCCTTCCTGTCATCACTCTGGCTCCTCCACAGCTAGGCTCACTAATTAATTCAGGGCAATCTGGGACTTGTCACAGCTTCAGTTCCTCTGCATCACAGACCTAGCCAAGATGCTTAAGCAATAATCCATGATTCGACGTCGATAATGCAATATACACCAAAGATTGGCATGGTCTGATCGTGAAAGCAAAGCCCCTGTGATCAAACAAAGCCAGCTGTGGTTAAATTCTTACACTGCCTACAAAGCAAGAGTGGATTACTGACAATATTTAAAAAAAGCTTACCTTTTGAAATAAAGGCATTGCGCACTCATACTTCTTCCCTGTGTAGTCTTTCTCTGCTGTATTTAACACACTAGCCTCCTAATGTATTATACATACATGGGACATGTATATGCCAGTGCTTGCAAAGTACAATAACTGAAATGCAGTTTGCTGGCTTTTTTTTTTTCCCTTTAAAGGACAATGGAGTGTGGATGTGTCTTATGAGGATATTTGCAGACTCCTAAGTCCTACCAGCAAGTTTAAATGTATGTATACGTGGGATTTTTTTTCTTTTGTTCTGTTGCTGTCTCTGACTTTGTGAAGGGCTGTTTTCTATGAATAATGTTGGATTTACAATGCTTTCTCCAATCAACATGAGCATTTCTACATCATTTTTTTCAGATAGTTAATCCATTTATACTAATACTTCCCATGAATACGGTTTGCTGTCAATGGAAAATTTCTCACATAGAGAGTCTACATCTGATTCAAGAGTTACTGGTTTTCAAATGGGTTGAACCATGATTACGCTAATGCTTAAACTTCAGTTTAGAAAATGACTGTTAAAAATATGCAGCATGACTGCGGGTTCCTTTCTAATCCCAGTATACCCTACTGGCTTGTTACTAAATGGCAATATATATGCATTTATTTTCTTAAGCACAATCCTATTATAACTAACAGCCTTTTAGATGCCACATTGATGGTCTTCTGAATTGCAAGGCACATGCTGCTAGTTTCATACATTTCTTTTTTTCTATATTCTATACTGACAATTTTTATAATCTAAACTGTTGAGTTATTACTAAGAAGGAAAGTCTGAAGATATCGGAGTAATTTCATCACACAGGGCCATCCATTAAATTACAAGAAGAAATGAAAGCTGTGCACTCACAAAGAGAGATCCACACAAAGGAAGTCCAGCTTTAGTAACATTTAAGATTTACACCACAGGCATCAGGACCATTTAGCAGATAAACCTCTGCAGGCTGCCTACACGCACACACCTTTCTCAGGCTGCCTGCACAAACTTCCCTTTCTCAACGTGCAGCACAGAACACATCTCCAGTTTAGCACCCAGCAAGAAACAGGAGAAAAGTCATCAAGACAGCAAAAACGCAGGTAAAAAAGACAGGTGTCTGAGTGACCTGTGGACATCTATACAATGGAAGGAGTATGCCCCCTTGGTTTGCATAAGCTGGAAAGATAACTAGCAAGTTAAAAAGACTTATTTATATTAATTAATACTGCTACCTTGGGCATGTTTTGAGAGCAACCCTATCTTTACAGAAAACCAAGTATGGAGGTTTGTGAAAAATAACGAAACTCAGAAATTCTAATAACAGCATTATCACTAATAAGAAGAGTTTTCAAAGATAAAAACTTTAGTTTTGCTGATGGTGCAAAAAAAGAAGTTATGTACTCACCATAACATTCCATGTGAGTTGTTCATCTCGCCTTCATTCTTACTGATGGGTTCGGAACTCTGCCACTGCAAAAGCTCGATGTCTTCAACTAGCTTGAGGCCAACTCCCTATCCCATGATGCATCTTGTGGTTCCCTCAGATCTTGTTTGCCGTCAACAGGCTACATACCACTACTAATATGCTACTATTAGAAACTGGATAAGAGACAATATAACCAGGACATAAATGAAATTTCAGTCCCCAAAAAGCCTGGATGGGGACTTGAGGGTGGGACGCAAGTATGAAGGTGAGATGAACAACTCACATGGAACGTTATGGCGAGTACATAACTTCTTTATGTGAAATTGTTCTATCTCGCCGTTCATTCTTACTGATGGGTAGCGTCCCAAGCACCATCTTTCTCGGGTGGCTCATGGGAGAATGTTCAAGACAGTGGAATCAAAGGAAGCTCTGTCCCTGGAGGCCTTGTCTACTTTGTAATGAGTGATGAAGTGTATGAGGCCTTGACCAACTAGCTGCTGCACAAATAGTACCTAATGGTAATTTAGCTGTAAAGGCTGATGAAGTAGATACAGCTCTAGTAGAGTGGGCCTTTATCTTCTGTTGTAATGGTGTATTCACTGAAATGTAAGTGAAGGATATACAATCTGATAACCATTTTGACAAAGTGGTTTTTACCACTGAAGTGCCTTTTTTAAACTCTGAAAAGGAGACAAAGAGCTGATCTGTTTTCCTGAAATGTTTGGTCCTGTCTAAATAGAATCAAAGTTGTCTGTAAACATCAAGTTTGTGCAGCATATGTTCCAGCTTATTAGTGTATTTAGGAAAAAATATGGGCAATTCAATAGACTGGTTGAGATTTGTCTCTGAGCAAACCTTAGGGAAGAATGAAGGATTCATCCTGAGTGAGACTCTGTCATTATGGAAAATCAATTAAGGGGGTTTAATGGACAAGGCCTGTAACTCTGAAACCCTCCAAGCAGAAGTAATATCTATCATATTCTGATTTCAGGCACTCCTACTGTGTACAAAGAGAGCATCTGTGAAACAGACAAAAAAATTAAGCTTATTTCCTGCCTTTCCTGTTAAGTGGTATAGACTATTTGTAGGCTTCTGAGCCCCCAAGCCCTTCTGTGTTTGAGGGAAGCCTTCTAGCTTGTTTTTTTCTTATAACTAGCCAGTTTTCTAGTTTCAGCACTCAAATCTGTTTCTTTGATCTCAGCACTTGTTCAGATTAAAAAAAAAAATTCATCTGCTTTTACTGTACTTGTGTTTCTACCTACTTCATTTTACTTTTGCATCATCTTAAAAATACTCAATTGTATTTATTACTGCTTGGTGCAACTCATTCTAAGCCTTTTGGTTTAAACACTTGGGCTTCGGACCAGTTGTTTTGCACTGAGAGGGTTTGTGGTCTGCACTGTAGTGGCAGAACAGGTAGCTTACATCCTTCTAGGTTGGGAACTGCTGATTGAGGGCTTATTCTAAAAGTGTATTAATTCTGGTTTGAGCAGTTGGGCTTTCAGGCCAGTTATTTTACATTAAGAGGGTTCATGGTCTGCACTCTTGTGGGAGGAGAGGCTGGACTCTGCCCTTCTGAGCTGGGAATTTCTGGTTAAAGGCTTATAGTGCATGCATATCTGAACTGCTTCTTACTGAAGTTGGTGCGCCTTGTTTGCTGTGGCATAGACTGGATTCGGGCCTGCTGGATCTAGCTTTGTTTGTGTAACTTGAGCACTAATCCAGACATTCTCTAAAGTATTCAATTGTATTTATTACTGCTTGGTTGTAACTTGATTAAAGTGTAGCTATCATTCTAAGTCTTTTGGATTAAGCACTTGGGCTTCAGACCAGTTGTTTTACATTAGGAAGGTTTGTGGCAAGCACTGTGGTGGCAGGACAGGTAGCTTTCATCCTTCTAAGTTGGGAACTGCTGATTGAGAGCCCAGTGTCCAAGTGTATTAGTTCTGGTTTAAGCACTTGGGCTTCAGGCCAGTTATTTTACATTAAGAAGGTTCGTGGTCTGCACTCTTGTGGGAGAAGAGGCTGGACTCTGCCCTTCTGAGCTGGGAATTTCTGGTTAAAGGTTTATAGTGCCTGAATATTTGAACTGTATCTTACTGAAATTGATACACCTTGTTTGCTGTAGCATAGACTAGATCCAGGCCTGCTGAATCTAGCTTTGTTTATATGCTTGTTGTTTGTTTGCTTGTTATTTCCCTGGAACGCTAATTCCACCTAATACGGCTTCTCAGCTTCTGTGGAGCACTAATGATATCTGCATTGCGTACAGGACTTATTTCCTTGTTTCACTTGAGAGAAAGTTACTGTTTGTCGTTTTGCATTTAGTTACTTGTAACACATTGCACTCAAGTTACCTGGCACTTGCTCACTAAAGCAATTATATAAGTCAGCACTAAAAATTAAAAGCACTACACCCTCACTCCCCACTGGCCCTTGTTTTCAATTATTAAGGAATTCCCAATATTATTCTAGCATGTCCAAAGGTCAGTTGTCAATCTCCTCTCGGTCCAGCTGGTGAATCTGGGAATCTTGAGGCAATGTTATAACTGCCTCATGTACACAGACAACCCTCTCCTCCTCCCACATAACACAAATACTTGCGAGAGATGCAGCTATTTAGCCAAACTGGAGGCTGAGCTCTCTCAACTCAGGACTGGCAAGACCAGACAGGAGGAGAAGGCAACTACACACACCACAAAACCAGCCTCACATAATGCTACCACACCACTGAATCAAACACAAACACACAAAGACATACTCGGAGGCTCTGAGTAAAAAATTTACCTAAACAGCAGAGGCCTCCAAAGCAGACACCCAAACAACTGCTACCTCAAGACACCCCACAAGCAACACATAAACCACAAAATCAGTGTGCAAAGCAGTCACAGCCCTTAAGGCCAAATACAACACCAAACATACTTGTCATAGGTGACTCCATAGTCAGACACACGGACGTCCCACTCACCAGGCTGAACAAGGAGAGGGTCACAGTAAGCTGCCTATCGGGCGCTAGAATCCGCCACATAACACAAGCACTCGGGTCACTCCACGGCAAGTACAAATATGACACAGTCATTGTCCATGCTGGTGTGAACGACCTCAGATGTACCTCCCTGGACTACATGAAGAGAGACATAGAGGAGCTCTCTGATTATGTAGCCCAGGCAGGTATGACCCTGACCCTGAGCAGTATCCTTCCTTCACCAAGAATGATGCCACAATATAGAGACAAGATGATCAGTTTTAACAATTGGCTTAATGTCTGATGTTATTCAAAGGGGATCCAGTGTCTGTCTGCCTGGGATGACATGCTTGACAAGCCACGCTGCTTCGCAAGGGATGGCTTGCACCTGTCACCCCTGGGATTCCGGATATTGGCTAAGGCTCTTGCGACCCCCATAGTGCCTTTTTTAGGCAAGGCTCAAATTCTAAACCTACCACCCTAGAAAACAAAAATGGGAAGAAACTGAGGGTAATGCTGCTCAATGCCAGAAGTCTAAATCTCAAAATGCACGCACTTGAGGCCCTTCTCAGTATGGAGAACATCGATGTCTGTGCTCTAACTGAAACCTGGTTCAAGGCTCCTGAGAGCACCCCGGCACTATTAGGTTTTACCTCATATCATGCGTTCCAGCCCCAAAACCCAGACCACACCACAAAAGGAGGGGGTGTATCCATATTCATAAAGGATACCCACACCTCCAGGTTAGTGGCAACGCATAAGTTTGGAAACCATCCAGGTGCAACTAACCATAGGCAAAACTGCTCTACAAATTGTAGCATGCTACAGGCCACCCTCTCAAACTCAGGAACCCCACACAGCCTTCCTGAAGACACTGGAGGGTATAAATGTATCTCCAAACACCATCATATTGGGTGACTTCAACTACCCGAATATAGACTGGGAACATTACTCAAGCCCTAACTTTCTAGCCCAACGGTTCCTGGAGTTCATAAATTCAAATGCCATGGAACAGCTAGTCACTGTTCCCACGAGAGGAGAAAATATACTAGATCTCATTATCACAAACATGGGGACAAAATGCTCCACACCGGAAGTATATCCCTCATTGGTGAGATCTGATCATAAACTAATCTCACTGGAAATCCACATCCGCCCCTCCCAAACAAAAAGACCACAGTGAAGAACTTCTCTAAAGCAAACTTCACACTACTCAAGACTGGTGTGGTATCCTTCAAGGCCCCTGAGCCAGTGGAAACCACAACCCAAGCTGCGGAAGCCCTTACAAATTCCTTCTATGAACACCTCCAGGACTGCATGGATCAGGCAATCCCAAATAAAACCAAGACTCCTTCCACAAAGGGCAAACGTCCAGTCTGGTGGACCCCAGCCATTAACAAACTTTATAATAAGAGGAGAAAGCTATTACATGATAGAACAAAATCCATAAAAGGGAAGTCACCCCTGATCATTATTAGTAAAAAAATACGAGCACTCATAAAATCAACTAAGGTCAATTTTGAGAGAAAAATTGCCATGGATTCAAAGGACAATCATAAGGCCTTTTTCAGCTATGTTAGGAACCTGGGTGGAAACTCACAGATATGCTCAGAATTAGTCCAAAATGATACAAAAATCACTGAACCCACAGACATTGCCAACATACTGGCAGACAGGTTCAGTGCAAACTTCACCCCCCTCTCCCCCCCTAAAGGAGAGATAACTATCCCAGCGGAGTGTAGCCTCCCAGACATCTCAAATGAGCAGGTGAAAGCTGCTCTCTCTAAAGCTAAAAACACAGCATCAATGGGACTGGATGGTGTCCCCGGCTGTGTGCTACACAAGCTAAATGAGGAATTAAACCTGCACATAAGGCAGCTGTTTAATCTCAGCCTTACCACAAGATACATGCCCAAGGAGTGGCGTACGGCAACTGTGGTCCCACTCCACAAAGGCGGTGCCTCTACGGACCCTGGTAATTACCGCCCCATAAGCTTAACAAGTCTAGTCTGCAAAGCTATGGAGAGGATCATAATGGAGCTCATAAACAAAGATATAGGGGACTTGCAGACATTGGACCCGACCCAGTTTGGCTTCGTCAAGGGCAGATCATGCCTTTTGAACTTGGTCGACTTCTTCGAAACAGTCACCAAGGCCATTGATGAGGGAAAGGCAGTCCATACAGCCTACCTTGACCTTGCAAAGGCTTTCGACACAATACCCCACTCAGGTATTGTAGAAAAACTTACCAGTTTAAATGTAAACCCATATGTCACAAGATGGGTTGCAAACTGGCTTAAGGACAGAACCCACAGGGTTAGAGTTGCTGGCACTATGTCAGACTTTAAGCCGGTCACAAGTGGTGTCCCACAGGGCTCGGTCCTTGGCCCCCTATTGTTCGGCATTTACTTCTCAGAAGTACAGACCAACATGGGAGGACTTTGGCTGACAAAGTTTGCAGACGACTGCAAACTGGGCGCCATAGTGGAAAGTGCATCGGATACGGATATCCTTCAGAAGGGACTCACGGAAACAGATAGCTGGTGCCAGAGCCATGGCCTGAAGTTAAACACCAAAAAATGTATAGTCATACCCTTCGGGAAAAACAAGGTAACCCCAAGCAACCATATAGGTGGCACTCCACTAAGCACAGAAGAGGTTATCAGGGACCTGGGGACCCAGGTTGACAGTGGCCTTTCTTTTGACACTCACATTGCTAAAGTGGTTAGAAAGACCTTCTACATTGCCCACCTGATCATGAAGGGATTCACATCCAGATCTAGTGAGGTCATTGTTCCCTGTACTCTTCACTTATCAGACCAATGATCGAGTACAATGCCCCATTCGGGATGTATCTCACCCAACATCTGCAGCAATTGGAGAGACCCCAAAAGTTCCTCACCAAAAGGATAAAGGGACTCCAAAATCTGTCATATGCTGCCAGATTGAAGAAACTCCAGCTCTATTCAGTCGCATACCGTCTGCTCAGAGGTGACATGTGCCTGACATACAAGGCCATGTCCAACCCGAATTAAATGGACATGCTCCACCTCAAAAATCCAAATCCACCAAAACCACTAGAGCAAGCGACTTAAACCTTAGCACAGATATAAATAGGACGTGCTGGAGGGATAGATTTATCACTCAGAGACTCCCTATGCTGTGGAATAAAATCCCGGTCCATGTGAGGCAGAGCACCTCGCTGGCTCTGTTCAAGAGAAATCTTGACCTGTGGATGGGAGATCATAGGTTTACCCCGGGAATCATCTCTGTGTCACTGCTGGACAGAGGCACAACAAACTAATGGGCACAGTATTTTTTCATATAAGGGGTGGCGTAAGCCACAAAACTTTGGGCTAGGCTTATAAATGCCTTAGGGCAGATAGCCTAGTATAAACCTATGAACCTATTAAAAATATGGTTTTCCATGATATATATTTCAAGTCACAAGATGCGGCTGGTTCGAAGGGGGGGGCAGGATTATACAGGAAAGAACTGGAGCTTTGATGGGTGGTCTCAAATGGACAGTACCCTTGAGAAAAGCTTTGGAGAGTCTATGTGACATAATATTAGAACCCTGGTCACCTAGATGAAAGTTAGTAATCACTGCCAATTGAACTCTAATGGTTGGATGCCACTGCCCCTTCATTGAAAAGTTTAGTCAAAAACTCCAGAATGGATGAAAATGAAGCCAGGTACGGATCAATATTGTTCTGAAGTGCCCATATACAAAACCTTTTCCATTTACTAAGATATAACTTCCTGGTAGACGATTTATGAGAGGATGTTAAAAGATATTGAACCACAGCTGATTGATTGTGAATCCTGGCTATGTTTGGAATTGCAGCAGCCAAGCTGTCAGTTTGAGGGACTGAAGAGAAGGGTGGAGAGCCCCTGATGAATGAATCAGGAGATCTAGCACTGGGTCCAGAATCCAAGGTTCTTCCAATAGATGAGGCTGGAGGAAGGGGAACCAACTTTGACGAGGCCAGTAAGGAGCTATTAGAATGATGGTCCTTCCCAGAGCCTTGGCTTTCTGTAACACTTTGGGTATCAGAGGGAAAAGAGGGAAGGCATAAAGGAGACTCAGGAGCCAATTGTGTACAAGTGCATCCCTTGGGGTATCCCCGGAGGGGAGATTAGGGCAAAGTAGCTGCTGCATTTTGTGTTTGTTGGAGTTGCAAAGAGATTGCAGAAAGGCTGGCCCAATCTGCGGAATATCCCTTCCACTACTTCTTCTTTTAGGGACCACTCGTGAGACAATAGAATCACCCTGCTCAGCTTGTCTGCTATCACACTGGATCTCTCCGGGATGTGCGTTGCTATCAAAAAGCGCTGGGTGGTAGTTGCCCATTGCCATACTCCCATGGCCCCTTGACACAGGTGGATAAAATATGGTTCCTCCTTGTTTGCTTATGTACTAGACCACTGACATATTGTCTGTCTGAACTGCAATAGTTCACAGAAGGAGACAGTCTTGAAAGGACTGCAAGACTAGAAGTACCACTCTCATCTCCAGAACATTGATATGCAGGTGAGCCCTGTATCTGTTCCACATGCCTTGGGCTGCTCTTCACCGATAATGCCCCCCCCCTATTAGAGAGGCATCCTTGGTCACCGTGGCTACGGGAGTGGATAAAACAAAGGGACAACCTAGAGTTACTTGGTGAGATGTCAACCACCACTGAAGGTCCTTCTTGCAGGAATTAGTTATCAGGATTTTGTGTGACATTGGAAGTTCTTTAAAAAAACCATTGCGTGAACAGGAACCATTGTAGTACATGCATATGCATCTGACCCAAAGGAATTGCAATGATCACTTCCGCCATTGTTCCTAGCAATTTGAGTACCATTGAAACAGGAGCTTTTAATCTCAGGAGCAGGTCCAGAACCTGACTTCGTAGAACACAAACTCTTTCTGGTGGAAGATTTAAGGTCATAGTAATGGTATTTACCTCTGCTCCTATAAAAACGGTATGTTGCAATGGCGACAAGGCAGATTTTTCTGAATTTATTGCAATCACCAGCTGACTGCAGAGTTTCAAAGTTGTCTCTCTTGCTTGCATGAGTTGATGCCTGGTGGTGGCAGTGAGGAGCCAGTCGTCTAGGTATGGAAACACCTGGAATCCCAAGTGTCTCAGATGAGCTGTGAATACTGCCATACATTTGGTGAACACTCAGGGGTCTGTAGTGAGACCAAAAGGCAGAGCGCAAAATTGATAATGACTGGTTCCCAGCCGGAAGAGCAGATGAACTCTGGATGGCCTGTCCATTTTTATGTGGTACTACGCATCCTGGAGATCTATCGAGCACATCCAATGGTCTTTCCCTAAAAAGGGAAGAATTGACTGTAGCATGACCATTCGGTATTTTGTCTTTCTTACCGACTTGTTTAGCCTGCTGAGATCTAAAATGGGCCTCCAGTCCCCTGTTTCTTTGGAAATAAAAAGAATCTTGAGCAAGTTCCAGATCCTCTTTGGTCTGCTGGGGCTGGCTGGATGACTTTTTTTTCCAGCAACCTTTGAATCTCTGAGGCTGCTTGTTCCCTGTGACTGGGTGGAACATCCGGGATTTTTCATAGGTTCATACTAGGCTATCTGCCCTAGGGCATTTATAAGCCTAGCCAGAGTGTGTTTGGTTTTCGCCACCCATTTTAAATTAATTTTGCTATGCCCTTTTTCGAGGTTAATATACTGTGCCTCTGTCTAACAGTGACACAGAAGTGATACCAGGGTAAACCTCGATCTCCCATCCACTCATCAAGATTCCTCTTGAAGAGAGTCAATGAGGGACTCTGCCTAACCTGGACTGGGATTTTATTCCAGAGTGAAGGGAGCCTCTGCGTTATGAATCTGTCCCTCCAGCATGTCCTATTTATTTCAGTGCTGAGGTTCAAGTCTCTCGAGCACGTAGCGCGATGGGATTTGGATTTTCTGAGGTGCAGCATGTCCATTAATTCTGGGTTGGACATGGCTTTATACGTCAGGCACAGATTGCCTCTGAGCAGGCGGTATGCCACTGAGAAGAGCTGGAGTTTCTTTAACCGGGCAGCATATGGCATCTGTTTGAGCACTTTGATCCTGTTAGTGAGGTACTTTTGGGGTCTTTCCAGTTGCTACGGGTGTCTGGTAAGGTACATCCCAAAAGGGGCATTGTACTCAATTATGGGCCTGATGAGGGATGAGTAAAGAGGCACGATGACCTCCCCTGATCTAGATGTGAATCCCTTCATCATTAGGTGGGCTATATAAAATGTTTTTCTAACAACTTTGGCCACGTGGTTGTCAAATGAGAGATTGCTATCAACTTGGGTCCCCAGGTCCCTAATTACTTCTTCCGTACTTAATGGATTACAACCCATGTGGTAATTTGTGGGCACTTTGTTTTTGCCAAAGAGGATGACTATACACTTTTTGGCGTTTAACTTGAGGCCATGGCTCTGGCACCAGTTGTCTGTTTCTATGAGGCCCTTTTGAAGGATGCTTGTGTCAGCTGGAGAGTTGATTATGGCGCCCAGTTTGCAGTCATCTGCGAACTTGGTCAGCCACAGTCCTTCCGTGTTGGCCTGTACCTCCGAGAAATACATACTGAACAAGAGAGGTCCTAGGCCTGAGCCTTGTGGGACGCCACTTGTAACTAGTTTGGAGTCTGACATGGCTCCAGCAATTCTAACCATGTGGGTTTTGTCCTTGAGCCAGTTTGCAACCCATCTAGTGACATAGGGGTTTATATTTAAGCTGGTGAGCTTATCTATAATGCCTGAGTGGGGTATTGTATCTAAGGCTTTTGCGAGGTCCAGGTAGGCTGTGTGGACCACCTTCCCCTCATCAATGGCCTTGGTGACTGTTTCAAAGAAATCGACCAAGTTTAAGAGGCAGGATATGCCCTTAAAGCCGAACTGGGTAGGATCCAGTGTCTGTAGGTCCCCAATATCTTTATTTATGAGGTCCATGATGATCCTTTCCATAGCTTTGCAGACCAAGCTAGTCAGGCTTATGGGGCGATAGTTTCCAGGATCCGTTGAGGCACCACCTTTGTGGAGAGGGACCACTTTTGCTGTACGCCACTCTTTGGGTACATATCCTGTAGTAAGGCTGAGATTGAACAGTAGTTTTATGTTTGGGTTTAGCTCTTCTTGGAGTTCATGTAGGGCAGCCGGGACACCGTCTGGTCCCATTGATGCTGTATTTTTTGCTTTGGAGAGGGCGGCTCTTACCTGAGCATCTGAGATGTCAGGGGGGCAGCACTCTGCTGGGATAGATATTTGCCCTTTTGGGGGGGGGGGAGTTTGCGCTGAACCTGTCAGCTAGGATGTTGGCAATGTCTGTGGGTTCGGTGTATTTTTTTGTCATTTTGGACTAATTCTGAGCATATCTAGGAATTCCCACCCAGGTTCCTGACATAACTAAAGAAAGCCTTGTGATTATCCTTACTGTCCTGTGCAATTTTTCTCTCTAGGCTGGCCTTAGACGATTTTATGAGTGCCAGTAGTTTTTTGCTAATACTGATCAGAGATGTCTTCCCTTTTTGGGATTGTGCTCTATCGTGTAGTAGCTTCCTCCTTCTATTGTATAGTTTGTTTATGGCTGGGGTCCACCAGACAGGACGTCTGCCTTTGGAGGATTGGGTCTTGGTTTTATTTGGGATTGCATGATCCATGCATTCCTGAAGGTATTCATAGAATGCGTTTATAAAAGATTCTGCAGTCTGGGCCGTATTTTCCACAGGCCCAGGGGCTTTGAAGGATTCCACCTCGGTTTTGAGGAGTGTGAAATTTGCTTTAGAGAAGTTTTTCACTGTGTTTTTTTGGGCAGGGGGTGGGGTCGGGATGTGAATATCCAGTGAGATTAGTTTATGGTCTGATCTTACCAGTGAGGGATACACTTCTGGTCTGGAGCATAGAGTCCCCATGTTAGTGATTATCAGGTCCAGTATCTTTTCCCCTCTTGTGGGAGTGGTAACAAGTTGTTCCATAGCATCTGAGTTTATAAATTCTAGGAACCTTTGGGCTAGGGTGTTGGAGCTAGAGTAATGCTCCCAGTCTATGTTTGGGTAGTTGAAGTCGCCCAATATAATTTGGAGAGAACTTCATATTTTCCAGTGTTCTCAGGAAGGCCGAGTGGAGTTCCTGGGTTTGGGGGGGTGGTCTGTAGCAGGCTATAAACTGAAAGGCAGTTTTACCCACTGTTAGTTGCACATGGATAGTTTCTGATGCTTCGTGCTGTGCCACCAACCTGGAGGTGCGAGTATCTTTGACGAATATTGATACTCCCCCTCCTTTTGTGGTTCGGTCCAAGTTTTAGGGCTGAAAAGCATGGTATGAGGTATAATCTGGTAGAGCTGGGGTGCTCTCAAGAGCCTTGAACCAGGTTTCTGTTACTGCACAGATATCGATATTCTCCATGCTAAGGAGAGTTTCAAGTGCGTGCATCTTGAGGTTTAGACTTCTGGCGTTGAGTAGCATTACTCTTAGTTTCTTATCCCTTGTGATACCTATGGAGGTGGGTTTGTCTTTTGAGCCTTACCTAAAAAAGGCACTATGGGGGTAGCAAGAGCCTTTGCCAATATCCGAAAGCCCAGGCGTGACAGGTGCAAGTCGTCCCTAGCGAAGCATCGTAGCTTTTCGAGCATGTCATCCCAGGCTGACAGGCATTGGATCCCCTTTGAATGACACCAATACTTAAGCCAATTGTTGAAATTGATCATCTTGTCTTCATATTGTGGCATCATTCTTGGTGAGGGTAAGATGCTACTCAAGGTCAGGGTCGTACCTGCCTGGGCTACATGCTCAGAGAGCTCCTCTATGTCTCTTTTCATGTAGTCCAGGGAGGAACGCCTTAGGTCATTCACACCAGCATGGACAATGACGGAGTCATATTTGTACTTGCCTTAGAGTGACCTGAGTGCTTGTGTTATGTGGCGGATCCTAGCGCCCGACAGGCAGCTCACCGTGACCTTCTCCTTGTTCAGCCTGGTGAGCGGGACGTCAGTGTGCCTGACGATACAGTCACCTATTACAAGTGTATCAGGTGTGTTGTTTAGCTTTTAGGGCTGTGACTGTACGGCACACTGGCTTTGTGAGCTATGTGTTGCACGTGATTTGTTTTGGGGTAGCGGTCGCTTGGGTGTCTGCTTTGGAGGTCTCTGCTGCTTAGGCAGATTTTTATTTAGAGCCTCCGAGTATGTTTTTGTGTTTTTATGTGTTTGGTTTGCTGTCGTGGTAGGTCTATGTGAGACTGGAATTGTAGTGAGTGTGGTTTCCTTCTCCTCCTGACTAGTTACGCCAGTACTGAGCTGAGAGAGCTTAGCCTCCAGTTTGGCTATATGGTTGCATCTCTCACATGTGTTGGAATTTGTTGGGAGGAGGAGAGGGTTGTCTGTGTACATGAGGCAGTTGTAACATTGCCTCAAGATTCCCAGACTCACCAGCTGGACCAGAGAGGAGACTGACAACTGACCTTTGGACATGCTAGAATAGTATTGGGAATTCCTTTACAACTGAAATAAAGGGCTAATGGGGAACAAGGTACTCAAGGGTAGTTTGTGAGTGTGTAGTGCTTTTAATTTTTTAGTGCTGACTTATATAATTGCTTTAGTGAGCAAGTGCCAGGTAACTTAAATGCAATGTGTTACAGGTAACTTAAATGCAAAAATGACAAACAGTAACTTTCTTTCAAGTGAAACAAGGAAATAAGTACAGTAAGCAATGCAGATATCACTAGGGATCCACAGAAGCGCTGAAAAGCCGTGTTTTAGGTGGAATTAGCGTTTCAGGGAAATAACAAGCAAACAACAAGAAGCATACAAACAAAGCTAGATTCAGCAGGCCTGGATCTAGTCTATGCGACAGTAAACAAGGTGTACCAATTTCAGTAAGAAACATTTCAAATATGCAGGCATTATAAGCCTTTAACCATAAATTCTCAGCTCAAAAGGGCAGAGTCCAGCCTCTCCTCCCACAAGAGTGCAGACCACAACCTTCTTAATGTAAAATAACTGGCCTGAAGCCCAAGTGCTTAAACCAGAACCAATACACTTTTAGAATAACAGACACTGTGCCCTCAATTAGCAGTTCCCAACTTAGAAGGATGTAAGCTACCTGTCCTGCCACCAGAGTGCAGGCCACAAACCTTCCTAACGTAAAACAACTGGTCTGAAGCCCAACGGCTTAATCCAAAAGACTTAGAATGATAGCTACACTTTAATCAAGTTACTACCAAGCAGTAATAAATACAATTGAATACTTTAAAGAATGCCTGGATTAGTGCTCAAGTTATACAAACAAAGCTAGATTCAGCAGGCCTGGATGTAGTCTATGCTACAGCAAACAAGGTGTACCAATTTCAGTAAGAAGCAGTTCAAATATGCAAGGCACTATACGCCTTTAACCAGAAATTCCCAGCTCAGAAGGGCAGAGTCCAGCCTCTCCTCCCACAACAGTGCTGACCACGGACCCTCTTAATGTAAAATACCTGGCCTGAAGCCCAAGTGCTTAAACCAGAATTAATACACTTTTAAAATAACAGACACTGAGCCCTCAATCAGCAGTTCCCAACTTAGAAGGATGTAAGCTACCTGTTCTGCCACTACAGTGCAGACCACAAACCTTCTTAATGTAAAACAACTGGTCTGAAGCCCAAGTGCTTAAACTAAAAGGCTTAGAATGAGTTACACCAAGCAGTAATAAATACAATTGAGTACTTTTAAGATGATGCAAAAGCAAAATAAAGTAGGAAGAAACACAAATACAGTAAAAGCAGATATTTTTTTTTCTTACGGGGGGGGGAGTGGCAAAGGGAATTGAGTATCCTCTGGATATGATGCTTTGTACCCAGCTTTCTTTTGTTATTTTTAGTCAGGTGTCTGGGTACAAAGAGAAGTGTCCCCCGACTGCCTCCAGAGATGGACAGGTGGGCCTCCTCTCAAGAGTGCTGATAGGGCTTGCCAAAGAACTGGTCTCTGTCACCCTGGTTCTGTGGACCCCCTCTGCCGCGTGGGCAGCGTCTTCCATTGTTACCCCCTCCTCTGCCTCTAGAGGGGGGTTCACCACGAGTGTCCTGGAAAGCTCCTTGAGTTTTACGGAACCATATCTTCCCTCCCTTCTGACCTTTGGGGTAAGGTCTGGTAGGAGTGGAAAATCGGACTCTGATGGCAGACAGAGTCTTTCCGTCCTATTGACTCCTGGTAAGCATTTCCTTCACTTTGGGTCCACAAAGGGATGAGCCATTGAAAGGGGTGTTAATAAAGAATGCCTTAAAGGGCTCCGCAAAGGAACATAAGCGCATCCAGGAATGTCTCCTAAGAGCAATTCCTGTCCCCACTTCCCTACTCGTTCCATCAGCTGCATAGACCAGACGCATGGAAGAGTTTACAGGAGAATTTAGGGTAGTGAGCTGGGAAGTTACTATCTCTGAGACCCCTGCAGCTACTGAACCCTGTGGAGGATCTCATAGTTCTTTCAGGAGATCCCTTTGCAACCTTGGAAAGTGTGTTAGATAGTTCAGTGATCGGAGAGCAAAAGTCGCTGAACTAAACGTGTGCTTAACATAGCTGCCCATGATCCCAGAATCCTTATTAGGAAGATGGACAGACATAAAAGTTTCTGACAGTTCCTTCTTGGTGGCTGCCACCACCACCATAGCATCAACGGACACTCCTTTGGTCAGGAAGGAGTTGTTCTGGGGGGGGGGTATAAATTTATTAGGCCTCCTAGGGACAGGCTCCATGGTATCCGAAGACTCCCATGCCCTTCAAGGGATTAGCTCAATCAACTCATCAAAGAGTGAAGACACCCAAGAGGTGGATGGCTGAGACCCAAAAGCCTTCAGGAGCACTGACTCATCATCAGTAGGGTTAAGGGACTTCCAGCCACCCCTCTGCTTAAGAATTTCCAGGACATCTGTGAAGGAGATATCCTCTGAGGGGGACCCTTCTGACTCATCTAAGTCAGTGTCCGAAGTGATGGATTCCTGTGGGGAGTCCAGATGCTTCTTGCAAAGTCTCTTCCTGGGAACCTCTTCAGTGGGAGCTTCTGGAGAGGTCTCAGAAGAGCAGGGCTCGCCCAATGGGGCTCACGATCTCTACGCTTTAGAGGGATGTGTGATGAAGAGGTAGACACTGGTGCTCTGGGGGGGAAGGAGCTACTGGCTTTGATGGTGTGGTTGTTGGTGCAGACAACACCCTCCTAATAGCATCGAAGGCACCTCGGTCCCGACGCGAAGAAACCCCCGGATCCGAAGCTATAGAAGATTCTCTCGGCACCAAAACAAAGGGCTCCAAGCCCGAGTTTGGAGCCGAGGCCCCAAGACGCAAAGTCGGAACCAAAAAAATCATTCCAACTATCCTCCCCTAACCAGACCAGCGAGCGTAGGCTCATAGACCCTTCAGTCGGCACCGAAGATGTCAGGGTTGTTGGGACCGACAAGCCTGAAGTAGGCATTGGATCCGAAGGCTCCATAATCATCAGCTATGAGCACTCCGGCTCTGAAACTTTGAGATGGATCAGAGAAGGAACAGAAGACAGTGGGGGGGGGTTTGTCGGTTCCAAAGTCCCAGGGATCGGCCCCGATAAAAGTTTAGCAAGTGCTGGTATCTGCAGAAGCCTCTGCACCACACGATCCACATCCTTATCTGAGAGTCTTGAGGGCTTGGAAGAAGCTATGGAAGAGGCCACTGAAGGATTGGAGACTTTGAAGTAGGAGACACTAGCTCCAGTATCGGGGACTGTTCCTACAAACAGCAACAACCTCCGGTTCTGAAAGCAGTGGAGCCAAGGTAGAAGTCTCAATCGGTTTTGAGGTCGATTAACCCTTTTTTGGCTCCAACCCAGAAGACAAGGTCTTTAAAAGTTTTGATGTCATGTCTGGTGATTTGTCCTTATCCAATGATTCCTGAAAGGAAGACTTCAGTAATCCCCTAGCTATCAGCTTACTCTTACGTTCATGAAGAACACGAGAGCTAAATGAATTACAGATGGCACAGTTCTCCTGTAGGTGAACTTCACCTAAACAATAGACACATTCTGTGTGACCATCTGTTATTGACATTTTTTGTCCACATTTAGGTCATTTTTTAAATCCTGACTTAGCCTTCTCTTGCTGGGACATGGCAGAACTATAAAATATCTAGCTACATTTGAAGTACAACACAACAGCGTAATAAAACTGTAGAACTCTTGAAGAATATACTATTTAAAGAAGGAAACACGCAGTATTATATTATAGCCCTAATAAAAACAGGGCCCTAACTTCTACAATATATGCAAACACACACTAAGAAGAATATGGAACTACTGGCCCTAAAGTATAACACAACAGCGTAATAAAATTATAGAACTCTCGAAAAATATACAGTATTATATTACAGCCCTAATAAAAACAGGGCCCCAACTTCTACAATATATGCAAACACACACACTAAGAAAAATATGGAACTACTGGCCCTAAAACTTGGGCCTAGGTTCAACTAGCCTTAAAATCTAGCAAGCTTAGCACACACTAGGGTAGGGAGAAAAGAAATATCCAGTCAACCCTCTAATTTAAACAGGCTGTTACTCTAAGGAAGACAGATGAAAAAAACGGCCTAAAAACACGGCCACAAATAACTAGTAAAACACACACACACACACACACACACACACACACACACACACACACACACACACACACACACAATTTATTCCTAATTATCTATGTTAACAAGATAAAGAAAACTTAACTATCAAAGCTAAACTATCACTTTTTAAATGAAATATTAAAGTTTCACTGGCCAGAGCTGTTGAAGCACTTCCGATCTGCTGCAGCGGCAAAGGAGATCTGAGGGAAGCACAAGGTGCATCATGGGATAGGAAGTTGGCCTTGAGCTGGTTGAAGACCTCGAGCTTTTGCAGCTGGCCAAGTCAGACCCAAGGATCAGCTCCAAACCCATCAGTAAGAATGAATGGCAAGATAGAACAACTTCACATCAAATGTCCTACACGAAGAAACTAGGCCACATAACTGGGGCCCAAGCTGAAAAGTAACCACACAGAAAGTTTTTGCAGACCTTCAGAGATACTGTCTGTGAAGAATCAAGTCATGAGTAAAAAACTTCAGAGATTACCATTAAATGCAACTTTACAGCAGAGTAGCTGGGACCAGAACTGGATATTTCCAAAAGACACCACAGGACCTGAAGACCCAAGGATGACAAATGGTCTAAGTCTTGATTTTTCACTCATCTGGAGAACGCGATCCACTCTTCTTTGCAAGTTTTCAAGCAAAGAAAGCAACAAACACTGCTCTGTCAGAGAAATTGTAGAACTTGTCTATGACTGGAACTGGAATACAAGCTGGTTAGCTTCAAATCATGAAGGTCAGGGTATGCCATCCCAAATGAACGAGACAGCAGCATCTTGGATGAAGGCAGCCTCAGTAAAGCCCAAAAAATATGATGTTGAAGAAATGGAAAACAAGTTTGTCTGTAAAAGTATGGTGCAGTCAGAATCACTTTGGGATTGTGTAGTCTGTTTTTTTGGATGATCCTCTATGAGAGGAAATGGAAGTAAAGCGAATACAAAGAAAGCTGTCCACATGTGCCCCAGGTTTGTCTGTAGCCGAACCTGTCAGAGGAAGCATCAGTGAGAAAAAGCTGAGGACCTTTGTATTAGCTAAGGAGACACAAAAAAAAAAGTTTGTCTGGCCACTGCTGGAATGACTGAAAGAACGTTTATGGGGTAGGAAGAACAACCTGCTACTTAGAAAACTGGCCATTCTAGGAAAGCTGCCACCAAAAAGTGCCTAATTAAATGTCTCAGCTTAGCAAATACATAATTGTATGGCACAATGAGTGTGAGTGTGCGTGTGCTCGTGTGTGTGTGTGTGTGTGTATCCTATGCTTGCTGAAATACCACATTACTGCCAGGGTGGGTAAACAAAGTTTAAAAATACAAAATTCAAATCTCAAGGTGGAATAAGGTTTCTGTATGGAGGGAGAATTAAGGAAGTACCTTTGAAAAATGCTTTACAAAATCTGTGAGAAATTATAGCAGTACTATTGCCTCCTACGTGAAAATTACAGATGGCTGCTAGTTGAACCCTAATAGTAGCTGCAACAGCTCCCTCTTTGAATAATTTGGCTAAAAATTCCAAAATAGAGTGCTAGGGAGCTGTGAAGGGTTCTATGTTATTAAGATTAGACCATTCCACAAATCTTTGCCATTTGCTTTTGTAGAGTTTTCGAGTACAGTTCTTGTGGAAGGAAAGCAAAATGTATTTTACTGGAGAAGAAAGTAGAGGAAACTTGGCTATCATGGGAAGTGGAGCAGCCAAGCTGTCAGTTTGAGGATTGTGGGGGATGGGATGAAGTTCTCCTGACGGATGTGTCAGTAGATCCGGAACTGGGTTCAGGATCCATGGTCCCTTCTGTACATTAGGCCGGATAAAGGGGAACCATATCTGTTGAGGCCAATAGGGGGCAATTAGGCTCACTGTGGTCTCCAGCAAGCTTGCTTTCTGTAGAAATTTGGGAATCAAAGGTAGCGGTGGAAAAGCAAAAAGAAGTCCCGGGAGCAAATTGTGAACAAGTGCATCCCTTGGTGGCTCCCCCGCCGGGGGGATCAGGGCAAAGTAGTTGCTGCATTTGGCATTTATGAGTGACGCAAAGAGATCACAGCAAGGCTGGTCCCATTTATGGAAGATCTCTTCCACCAATTTCTGACTGAGGGACCACTCATGTAGCCAAAGAATGGCTCTGCTGTTTGTCTGCAATCATGTTGGATTTCCCCGGAATGTGCATTGCTATTAGAAAGCAGATAGAAGACTCCGCCCATTGTCAAACCCTCAGGACTTCTCGACATAAGGGTTAAGATCTCGTTCCCCCCATTTGTTTATATACCAGACCACAGACATGTTGTCTGACTGAACCGCTATTGTTCCTAGAGGGAGAGAGTTCTGAAATGCTTGCAACGCAAGGAGCACAGCTCATCTCCAGAAAATGTATGTGCAAGTGGGCCTCGTGTTCTTTCCAAGTGCTTAGGACTGTGTTCCCCACATAATGTCCCCCCCCCCATCTGGGACACGTCCATGGTCACTGTAGTTTTGGGCTGAGGGGGGAGAATGGGACAGCCTTGACAGATTACAGGAGCGTTGAGCTACCACTGAAGGTCTCTTTTGCAAGAGCTGGTTAGTATAATCTTGTGAGACACTGGAAGATCGCAAAAAGACCATTGTGTCGAGAGTAACTACTGCAGGATTCTCATGCACTGTCAAGCTAATGGTATTAGCCCAACTGAAGCAGCTGTTTTGCCTAACACCTGTAGGACTAGTTTGGCCGAAGCCTTTCTCTGGTTGATTACCATGCTTACTTGACGTTGAAGATTGTAGACTTTCTTGAGGAAGCTTTGCTGACATAATTTTTGTGTTTATTTGTGCTCCTATGAAAACCAAGGATTGACATGACTCTAAAGCAGACTTTTCATAATTTCTTGCGATTCCAAGGGATGAACAGAGTTAAAGGGTGTAGCCCCTGGCTTTCTGAAGATGATGTCTGATCGGGGCGGAGATGAGCCAATTGTCCAGATATGGAAACACATGGAGTCCTTTGCACCTCAGGCGAGCTGCTACTACTACCATGTATTTGGTGAATGGTTGGGAGGGTGGACTAATGGTTAAGGTGTTTGCCTTACAAACGCAAGGTGCAGGGTTTGAGTCTTACAAGGGATAATTGGCTAGGCTTAAAATGGCTTGCAAGGGCAGTTAGCTTAGTACTAACCTATGACCCTATGAACTCTGGGGGCTGAAGTGAGACCAAAGGCAGAACTCGAAACTGGAAATGACTGGCTCCTAGTCAGAAGCGTAGGAACCTTCTGGATCGCCTGCTCATTAGAATGTGGTAGTATGCATCCTGAAGGTCTATGAAGCACATCCAACGGTCTTTTTCCCCAGGAGTGGATGTATCAAGTGCAGTGTTACCATCCAGAACTTGATCTTTTTTACAGACCTGTTTAGAATGCTGAGGTTTCAAGATAGGTCTCCAGTCCCCTGTTTTCTTTGGAACTAAAAAGAATCTTGAGTAAGTTCCAGATCTTTTTTATCTGTGGGGACTTGCTAGATGACTCTCTTGTTTATCAACTTTTGAACTTCTAAGGTTGCCTATTCCTTTTGAATGGGTGGAACTTCTGAAACCAAGATGCTCATAGGAGGAGGGTAGATGAGGGGAATGACATATCCCCTGGATATTATACTCTGCACCCATTTGTCGTTTGTGATGTTTCTCCAGGTTTCTTGGTGCAGAGACAATGTCCCCCGACTGTCTCCAGAGGCAAGCAGTCGGGCACTTCTTCAGCAGCACTGGTGGTGCCCTCCAAAGAAAGATTCTCTGAAGCCCTAGTTATGCAGACCCCCTCTGCGCGAGGTTGGCATCTACCATTATTGTTTCCCCCCTCTGCCCCTGGGAAAGCTGTCACCTTGTGCGGCTTGGAAAGACCTGTGGGAATTTCTGAACCACATTTTCCCACTACCCCTCTGACCCTTTGGGAAGGGTCTGGTGGGTGCAGAAAAACCTACTCCAATGGCAGACAAGGTCTTGCTCTCTTGTTCACACCTGGTGAGCATTTCTTTTACTTTTGGTCCAAAAAGATATGAGTTGTCAAAAGGGATGTTAACGAAGCTAAACTTGAAGGGCTCTGCAAAGTCACATCCAGGCCCGTCTCCCAAAGAGCAATGCCTAAACCCGCAGCTCTACTCATTCCATCTGCAGCATAGGATATGTTTACTACAGAACTGAGGGTTAACTTTATCTGCTACTGCATCAGCTACGGCTCCTTGGATAGAGTCTGTGAGTTCTTTTAACAGGTCACTCTGTAGCCTAGTGAAATGGGTAAGATAGTTCAGGGACCGAAGAGCAAAGGTCGCTTTTGATAACACTCACTTCCCATATCTATCCATAGTCCCAGAGTCTTTATTAGGAGGATGGATAGTGGAGCTGGTCTCGGATAGCTCCTTTTTAGTAGCCGCCATGACCATGGCATCAACTGCAACTCCTTTAGTAAGAAACCCTTTATCCTTTAAGTGCAGTAATGAACTTATTTGGCCTTTTAGCAGTAGGCTCTATGGAATCTGGGGTCTCCCACACCTTCCTACAGATCCATAAGCTCGTCTGAAGGCAGAGTCACCCAAGAGGAGGAAAGGTGAGACCCAAAGGCTTTCAGGTAAACTGACTCTTCAGCAAAAGGAGGGCTGGACTGCCAGTCACCACTTTGTTTTAACAATTCCAGCATGCCTCCAAAAGAAACATCATCAGGACACGACTTTGGGGAACTTTCTGTCTCATCAAGGTCAATGTCAGATGTGATAGACTCCTCTGGGGAGTTAAGATGCTTCCTCTTGCAGGTTTCTCTTCTGAGGGACCTCCTCAGTGGGCTGTTCTGGGGAGGTTTCAGAAGATGGGGGAGTCTCTCAATGGACAACCTGAGGCCTGGGGTCTCTGCAATCCTGTGGAAGGGTTACCAGAGAGGATGAAGACAATTGGCCCACAGAGGGAGGAAGATCTGATGAAGGATGTGTCTTATACTTAGTAGGAGTCAGAACCATCCTCATAACCTCAAAGGCAAACTGCCCTGGCTCAGTGGGCTCCCACGGATCTGACAAAAAAGTTGTCGGAGCCAAAGGCATCTCCAGAGCCAGTGACAGAAGCTCCGAGGCTGAAATAGGAGCAGAACTCACCCGCGCTGAAGCCCCGAGGGACAAAGCTGGATCTGGAGAGATCCAACCTGGCTCAGAGGATCTGACTGGGGAGTGTCAACTCCTACAGGCTTCCTGCTCCAAATGGAGGGAAATGCTCAGGGCGAATGTCTGATCCGAGGTAAGCGGTGGACCTGGAGCAGACACTGACATGACCTGGAGTTTGGAATCTTCCAGCTCTGAAACTGAAGGACATATTGGAGGAGGAACAGTTACAAGGGAGGTGGACTGCATCTGATCCAATTGCTTTGGGCTCAGATCCAACAGGAGTTTTTCCAGGGCTGGAGTCTTCAACAGCCTCTGCACAACCCTATCCGAGTCGTCACTGGATAAGCTCCTGGTAGACCTAGTAGAAAGAGATGGTGATCTGGACTTAATAAGTAATGGAGATGGGAGCCGTGAAGTCACTGGTTCAAGTGAAGGTGATCGGCTCTGATGTGACGTATGTGTCGGTGCAGAAGATGTCGGAGCAGAGGGTTCTGTCGGCTTCAATGTAGTCTTGGATCCAGTGGTGACTGCCTACTCCAAGGATGCTGGAGGAGCAGAGAGTCAAGGAGTTTTGGGTCTCGGCTCTGAAGAGTCTTTTGGAGCTGAAGATGCTCTCTTGGACGTCTTGTGCAAAGATTTTGAAGAAACAGCCTCTGAGAAGGGTATTTTTAGCAAACCCTTCAATATCAACTTGTTTTTAAGCTTGAGGAGAGCTTTCTGATTAAATCCATGACATATGGAACAATTTTCTTGTAAATGAAGAACCCTCAAGAAATAAACACAGAGAATGGGAGAATCACTAAGGGGCATCATCTTTCCACATTTTTCACACTTTTTGAAACCCAACGGTTTCCCCTCTGGTTTCTGAGACATAATCAGTCAAACACACACACACACTCACTCGCACATTCTCACACACACACACACACACACACAAAACGGGAATGAGTAAAAAGAAGATAGAAAGAGATAAGAGAAAGCATTCTTTTCTTTCTTTTTTTTTTACAAGAAAATATTCCTCTAACTTAAATGGATGATTAGAGGAGGGAAAGAAAGGGGAAAAAGTTGTCCTCTAACTAAAAGGGATGATTATAGAAGGAGAAGAGTAGTAGAGAGAAATGTCCTCTAACTAAAACGGATGGTAGAAATGACCCTCTAACTTAAACAGGTCTGTATGATTAAATGGGGTAGGGTAGACTCACACTATAATAAAGATAAGAAGAAGATAATAACAATAACAAGACTATTAGTAAGCAATTTGCTATACTTAGCCCAGAGCTTAGCTAAAAGGGAACCTTTTCGCAATGCGGCAAACAAGATCAGAGGTTATACAACAGGTGCATTACGGGTACGGAAAAATGCCCACAAGCTTGGCTGAGGACCTCAAGCTTATGTAAAGGCCGAGACAGATCCAATGGATTGGATCCGACCCCCCCCCCCCACCTTCCCATCAGTGAGAATAAAGACAAAATTGACAATAACACATCTTAAGTTAATATCCTTGCTTTCTCTGGTCTAGAAGGACTTCCTGGATATCTCTGACCACAGATTCCTGGAGAGAACACTGCGCAAGACAGAATATCACTCTTAAAGGACTTCAGATGCATACCTGTTTCTTTACTTGCATCTTAAGTGTTCAACATCTGGCCTGAACAGGAGGACGTCCCTTGAAAGAAGAGGAGGGAAAGTCTAAGAAGGTCACTTTGGTATCCTCAGTACTGGATCCTGCAGCTCAAGCACCTCCTTCCATGGTGTGAGTCATGTATAAAATTTGGCATGTTTGCATGGAGCTGCTCACTGTGCTAGTACCCTATATAGACAAAAACATCTAAAAGCAAATTTTCCCTTTAGAACTGTCCATAGAATGGTACACTGTAAAGCAGTAAGTAAAAAGCAAATACCTTTTCCACTAAAAAGCTTAGAGCAGCTAGTTTGTGCATACAATGGCAGTTCTGTTAATTATAGTATTGTACATCCTAGTTTGCCTCGAACTCCTGCCAAAAAAGCACCCTTAATAGACTTCTGTTAACTCCTTTATGCCACACCTTTGTAGCTCACCCATTATGGGACTGGACAACTTGGATATGCAAACTCCTAATTTCTCTGCAGCCAGCCTGGTGGATATGGGTATTTTGAGACAATGTAGCAATTGTCTAATGTTTACTGAGAACCACTTAATCCGTAAAGTAACAGATACAGTATACATGAAGTGTTCGTAAATAGTGACACTGAAGGCTAAACTCTCGTTTGGAAATACACAACAGGCTGTCAAAATCACATAAAAAGCAGTCCTCACACAGAACACAACACACACACATATGAACCAGTATATGTTGAGGCACTTAAATGCAATCTTCCTAAACAAAAAAAGACCTCCTAAAACACCAGTCAGTAAACCCAAAAGCACTCAACAAAAGCAACACTTAACACCATACATACAGCCTGAATCAGTGGAGCCCCAAAAAACAAAGCCCATACGGCAAGCAAACACACTTTCCGGGGCTAAAGTTATAGGGAACTCCATTGTTAGACATACTAATGCCCCTCTAAACAGGCTGAACAAACAGAAGATAACAGTTAGTTGCCTATCTGGAGCTAGGCTCAGCCAGATTATGCATGCACACAAGTCACTGCTCCACAGGTGCCAGTATGATTCCATCATATTCTATGTATGTGTAAATGACTTGAAGTGTACCTCCCAGGACTTCATGAAAAGAGACATCAATGATCTCTTTGACTAAGCGTCTCACGCTGGTATGAGCCTAGCACTGAGCAGCATAATACCTTCACCAAGTGTGGTGCCACAATGCCAACAACATATGATCAATTTTAACAACTGGCTGAGTTTCTGATGTCATTCTAAGGGGATCCAATACTTGTCAGCACTGGAAGACATGGTTAACATGCCATATTGCCTTGCCAAGGATCATCTGCACCTATTACCTCTAGGCCTTTGAATACGGGCTAAAACTTTATCCTCCCCCACAGAGCCTTTTTTAGGCAATGCCAAAATTGACAAACCTACCAACATAGCAAAATCAACTCAACTGAACCTCAATGTGTTACAGCTCAATGCCAGCAACCTAAACAAAAAGCTAAGCTTTCGTCAAACGTTCCTCACCCTGCACAATATAGACATCTGTGCAGTTACTGAGACATGGTTTAAAGCTGCTGAGAGTACCCTGGCAGTGAAACGTTTAAGTGCTTTCCACACCTTTAGATAGTAGCTGCACACGCAGGGACTAAAGGTGGAGGTGTCTCAATGGAATCAGTACTAAAATACCCAACGTCCAACATCCCGACACTTAAAACACCAAGATCACATGCCCAAAACACCACAATACCGAATATTTAAAACGACGAAATTCAAAATTACGAAAGTTACGCAACCAAACAGCGCACACACACACACACACACACACACGCACACACACCTTCCTCCCACAACCAAACAATGCATCCTACACTAGACACCCCCCCTACTTTATTATTCTAACTCTGAGATCGCACAGACACACAAGGCAAACTCACACCCACACATTACAGTCCCTCACACACACACCACAGTAACAACACACACTTACACACACTACACCCCTCACAAACACACTTACACACACATACTTACCTGAACCGCAACACCAGAAGCGCTAATGCAAAATCCCTTAATATCGGGATTTTGCATTTTATGCTTCTGGTCTTATGGTAATGCGGGGTTTCGGTCATCTGGTCTCGTTTTTTTCAGCGTCGGGATTTTGAGCATTCGGTATTTCGTAGTGATCTCGTCTCGATATATATCAACAATAAACATACCTCTAGGATGGTTAAACAGGATGACGTGCTGGAGTTTCTCCACATGCAGGTCAGCACAGATAAAATCCCATAAAATAACCTAGCAAGCTATAGGTCATCGTCTACGTCCTACGAAACTCATAGCACATACTTCAACCTACTAGAGACATTCATCATCTAACCTGAAACCTTATTCATGGGGTACTTTAATTACCCTTCTATAGACTGGTAATCATACGTGGCCCCAAACATGGAGAGAGAGAAATTACTGGACTTCGTAAAAACAAACATCTTTAACCAGTTAATGCATACCACCACTAAAGGTTCCAACACACTGGACCTCGTATTCACAAATAATAAAAAATGCCACACCACCACCATCACATCCTCCCTGATACGGTCTGACCATAAAGCTGCCTCCTTTGAAATCAAACTCAGCTCAGTAAACCTAGTAACAGTTAGACACTATTCCAAGGCAAACTATCTTTTATTAAGGGATAGTTTGTCAAAATTCAATACCCCTTCAAACCCAGACAACACAGCAGTCTCTGCATAATTCTTCAAAGAAACTCTGTACAACCATGTCAGTGGGTGCATAGAGGCTCCTGTACCCACCAACAGTAAATCCAAAACTAAAGCCAAGACAAGCCACCCAGGTAGCATCCCAGGGTAAACAGGTTATACAACAAAAAGGAAAAAAAAATCATGAGATCACCTCCTCAAAGAGGCCAGGTCACCAGTGGAGTCCCTCAAGGCACTGTGTTGGATTCGCTTCTCTTCGGCATCTACTTCTCAGAAGTCAAGGCCAATGTCAAAGGCTCATAGCTGACCAAGTTTAAATATGATTGCAAACTGAGACTAGTCACAGAATCCCCCCAAGACACCAATATCTTGGCAAACAGATGACTGGTGTGACTGGTGTCAAAGCCACACCTCAAAACTCAATGCCAAGAAATGCATTATAGTACCTTTTGGGATGTTAGCTACCCTAGGAAACTACATCATCAATAAAAACACCTCTAAGAGTTAACCCACTAGTCAGTGACCTGGGAACACATGTAGACGGTAACCTGGCCTTTGATAAACATGTATCTAAGGTAGTAAAGAAATTCTTCTACGCTGTTCAACTTATAAGTGCATGAAATCTAGGTCCAAGGAAGTCACTGTACCAGTACACCCGGCCCTCATCAGATTCATCAGAGTATAATGTCCCCTTTAGTATGTACCTGACTAGACACATGCAGCAACTGAACACCCGCAAAGGGTTCTTACAAAAAGAATGCAGGGCATAAACATAATGCCCTGTGTGGTGCGGCTCAAAGCCCTCTCTCTATACTCTGTCTCCTACAGACTACTGAGAGGTGATCTATATCTGGCATACAAGCTATCCCTAGACCCCGCTCTGATGAATTATTTTGAACTTCTGCAAAACAAACAGCATCAGAACTACTACATCTAAAGACCTAAATTTTGCTTGCAATGTAAACAGGACATGTTGGAGAGAGAGATATTTATCGCAGAGAATTCCCCTTCTCTGGAACAGGATCCCCCATCCACGTGAAACAAAATCCCACCCCAACCCTATTTAAGTGCAACTTGGACCATTGGATCGGAAATTGAAAATTCACCCCTGGTCTGGCTCACAAGTCTCTGATGGACAGAGGCAGTCAGTAAATCAGGTTGTAACCAACAATCATCACCTACATAAACATCTAAAACATAAAACTTGTGGGACACGTTAGGGTTGTATAGCTAGGATTATAAAGGTCCTAGTGGTCATTAACCTAGTATACACCTAAGAATATCTTGAAGTTTAGGGGTAGAGAGCAGGTTATGACATGAATGGCAAGTCACAAAAATATTCCATACACATAGCACATAACAGCAAAAACTTTTAGTTATGTACTCACCATAACTTCAGATGTTTGGGATCCATCTCGCCTACATTCTGACTGATGGGTTCGGAGCCGATCCCTTGGCTCCGACTCGGCACGCTTATGCCAAAGAGTGAAGTCTCTTATTGGCTGAGCTTACTATATCCCAGGATGCACCACTACCAGTCCCCCAGATCTAGTTTGTCCGCATACATGCACACATGCACGCACTGCTTATATAACATCGTCAGATGAAACAAGATAAAAACAGTAGAACTCAAAACCGTTCAATCTCTTCTGATCTCCAAGGCAGGAGGAAGGAGGGTGGGTATTAGGAATGTAGGCGAGATGGATCCCAAACATCTGAAGTTATGGTGAGTACATAACTAAAAGATGTTATGTGATCCTATCTCGCCTACATTCTGACTGATGGGACAGCGTCCCTAGCACCTGAATCCTGGGTGGCTCACTGGAAAACACTCCTGAGTACCGTGGAACCAAATGATGCTCGCCCTTTAGATGCCACATCCAATTTATAGTGGGAAATGAAAGTGTGGGTTGGACCAAGTAGCATAGCACAAATCTCAGAAATAGCGAACTTGGAATGAAATGCAATAGAGGTAGCCATAGCTCTAGTAGAGTGAGCTTTGACAGATGTTGTAAGTTGCTTATTTGAAGATGAATAAGCCTGAGTTATGCAATCTCTAATCCATTTGGCAATAGTCGCTTTAGTGATGGTTTTACCCAGTTTATTATCTGAAAAGGACACAAACAATTGGTCTGTCTTTCGAATCTGTTGAGTCCTGTCTAGAGAGAAGCGCAATTGCCTGTGAACATCCAACTTATGCAAGGTGTATTCCGCTTTGTTTGAAAATTTTGGAAAGAAAACTGGTAGTTCTAGAGATTGTTGGAGACAGAAATTAGAACAAACTTTTGGAACAAAGGATGGGTTAGGCCTAAGTGATACTCTATCCTTGTGAAAAATCAAGTACGGTGGTTTGATAGATAGGGCTTGAAGTTCTGAAACTCTTCTTGCAGAGGTAATTGCAATTAAGAAGGCAGTTTTCCAAGACAGATATTTCAACTCACATGTAGCAGCCGGTTCAAAGGGAGGAGATGTTAAGGCACTGAGTACCAAATCAAGATCCCACGGAGGCGCAGGATGAAAAACTGGGGGCCTTAAAAGCACAGCACCTTTCATGAAAGTTTTACATAATCTGCTACTCATCAACGGTGGGTCTATGGATTCGTGAAATTTGGAGATAGCTGCTAGTTGGACTTTTATAGTAGAGACTGAAGATCCTTGATTAAACAAGGATGTTAAAAATTTCAAGACCTCTGGTATCGGGCAGTAA